>NC_079216.1:45529844-45829844 GCF_029633865.1 Lampris incognitus
ACACAAGCCAAACACACAATACAAAGTCTTGTTAAAAGCCTGGAGCACTGCTGGTCCGGAGCTGGAAGTGGAGCGAGTCAAAACCATATTTCTCAGTCTATTATGTTAGACATCTGTGAAGACACGTTAGTTTAATTAGGGCAGACATCAATCAGGCCAGATAATATGTATATGTTTGAATGTATTTGTAAGAACATGTGTGGTCCTTGGGAGGGCAGGGGGTGGGGTGGGGGGTCACACGCATAAAGATAAGTAAGATACAGAGGGCACTGCAACTAGCTAGTTAAACATTAAAAGTATTGATTATATGAACATCATTTTGATGGGTTTTTCATTGATTGATCAGTGTTTTGGATGCATCTTGGATGTAATATTGTGTGGTAATTTCAAATTTTGACAAAAAAAGAAGAAAAAAAGAAGCTATGATTGCTTGGCTTGAGAAAAAGGAACAGAGTGTATTCGAAGCCCATTCGGAGATTCAAATCGAAGGATTTCTCAGGGATACTTACACATTACGGATAATAATAGTAGGCCAGATGGTAGACGTAATATCACCAGTAAGCAAACATGAATCAGTGAAATGAAAAATTCCTTGGTGTTGAAAGATATCATGGAAATTGACCTAATAGCTGTTCTTTATGATGTCTGTACTACATAGAATTTAACAACGTAACCTGGCTTTAACCTAGGTACAAATCCTTTTGACATAGAGGGCAGTCAGGCTATATTCCATATACAGCCCCCTGCCCACAGATGGCTCTTTGCTACGTCACTTTATGCTGTTCGGTAGACATTTGAAATCGCTGAGTTTTTGCCAGACGAGAAGAGAATTTGCACCACACATTTCACACAAGTAAGGAAGAGTAAGAGAGAGAGATTGATGGGGACAGAACGTAAGGGAACGATTGGGGTGATCTATCAAGTCTATCTTTGGTTGGGAGGAGATAAATGGCGAAACGAGCAGGGTAGATGGCGGCGTAACGTCGCCTTGCAGGCATTTTTTTCCGTGAAATGAAAGTCCTCTCTCCACAAGGAGGTGGAAGGGCCGTGCCAGCAGCCCGAATGTGGAGCATATGTCACCTGTCAGTGGTTGGCCTGGTCAAACCTCTCCACCCTCTCGATGGGCTGCAGAGAGAGAGAGAGAGAGAGAGAGAGGGAGGAGAGGAGAGGAAAATAGTAAATGCAGACAACAGAATATTGCATGCAGAGATTTAGAGAGAAATGTCAGTTGTTTCTGATTTGTTTATTATGTAATGATATGTGTGTGTGTGTGTGTGTGTGTGTGTGTGTGTGTGTGTGTGTGTGTGTGTGTGTGTGTGTGTGTGCACGTGAGTATGCTCGCGTGTGGCTACGTCTCTGTCAATTGAGCCTGCCTGTGGTCTCGCTGGTAATCTGTTGACTCTAGTACTTGAGTAAGCCTCCTGGGAACACGCCGAAGCTGCCAAAGTGGCATCCATCTCCTCTTTTCACGTCTTTGCCACCCTCTTATTCATCTTTCTCCTTTGTCTCTTCCCCCCGCCCCCCTTTCTTGCTTGATATTTTTCTTTCACTTTCCTCAGGGATTCGTCTCATTTCTTAATTACTTTGATATCCCCAACCTTTTCCCTGCTCTCCCGCGCTTTATCTTGGCCTTTTTCTTCCCCCCCTCATGCAAAGGGGATTCAGCTCACCCTCATCGTCGTATTTGGGGTGTGAACTGGCCTAATGTGAGGGTTTCATGCCCTTTTTTAACTTTTTGTAGTTCTGCCTATAGAACGGGTGATACAGTTCTCGGGGGGGTGAACAGAGTGAGCTCTTTCCCATGGGTTGGCTGAACAATGAACATGGCTCCCCTTCCCTTCTGTATGACTGCACCAGAACAGAAACACAGGCTTTCACCAACAAGCCTGCTGCTGGGCGGCAAAGCGACAGATCTCTGTGGCCATAGTGGTGGAAATTCTGCTCGTTTGCCATCAGACACCGGCAATCTTGGGCAGCGGCGGTGGTGTAAATGTGTAGGAGGAGACGTATGCTAATCCTAAACGTGGTTCTCTGTCTGCCGGGCATTTCTCGATAATGAGATTTTTTTGAAGACCGAAATAACGGATCCCCAGGGAGTTGCATCACTGTTGCTGTTTATTTGTAAACCCTAGCACATAGCGGAGATGAATGGCATTATAAATAGCTGTGCGTGGTCCGACACTAATCCTGCACACTGTTGAAGCGTTACCGCTCCTCATGGCGCGGGCCGGAGCAAGGTAAAGGCCATTTGTAGGTCTCCCGTGCACAAATGATATTATGCCAAAGACACTTTAATTAGGATGAGTGTACAGGGATTTGTCTCGGTAACACAATGCCGAGACAAATTAAAACATATCATGTCACGATAATGAATAAATTCTATTGGATTTTTTTTCCAGCGCGTCTGCCTTTCTAGCAATCTCCCATCCCACAAGCTGGATTACTCTAGATGGAGGTTAACTGTTGCTGTTAAGGATGGGGTTAGACAGAGGTCAGGCTCAGGATTTTACTGGGGTCGCGTACTGGCTTCAGCCCTATCTCCTCTTAACCACAGCCACGGTCCTCTTCCCCAAAACATCAAACCACCCACCAGCTGGTTGGCACCTGCTCCATCGGAATTCAGGTCAGCATGGGAGTCACGGAAGGGCTCTTGGCATGGTCAGAGAAGAGGGTCGTGGGTGGGGGAGGGTGCGGTAGGGTGGGGTGGGAGGCTCGGTGATAGTGGATGGGTCGGGGGTGTCTCTTTGTTTTGCCTCTTTGACACCAAAGTCCATGCCACTGAGAACAATCTCGCATTGTACGACTATAAACGAATCATAATCAAAGCGCATGACGGAAACCATTAAAAACAAGAGGAAGCGCTCATCAGAACAACTGTTGCAAGATGCAGCCTGACATGTTCACACCGGCCATCATATAGACTGAGCACTGATGTTGGCGATCGTTTGGTGGCCTTTGCCCCACCATAATTTCTAAAATATCAACAAATCATGCTATCTTTAATTGAAACATTGGCTTTTGAATGGGAATGCTGTTTTGTTTTCCTGTATGCATTATGGACCGTGTCCTTCATTACCAATTTTGACAGTTTTTAAAAAAATTTTTTTTTTCTGGCATTCTCTAGAAGATTTACAGATAGATATGATACTAATTTAAAGTAATTGGAAGTGACAGTCGATGGGAATGCAGGCCATTTGACTTTTTGAGCCTGCTTTTGCAGCGAGCACTGCTCATAACAGTTCATGTGATACAGGTAATAAAAACAGTGCTATAGCTGTGAAGAAAATGAAATGGTAAAAGTTGTCCCTATTACTTGTCTCTTCCTTATCCTTCATGCAAGTAAACCTCGTAAGGCCGTTTAATATTGAGGATAATGGGAAGATCAAGGCATGGAAAGAGAGAGTGGGAAGGTGAATGAGAAGAAAAAGACGGCTGTTTATAGATTGATTGTGGGATTGGATTGTGGGATTTTTTTCTTCTCTAATTTTCTATCTGGTCGCCTCTCATCTCGTTGGTCGGGGACCATGGAGAAAAAATAAAAAAAAGGTTACTGCTGCCCCCTTTGCTGACTCCCCCTCCCCACCGCTGCCCACTTTCCTCTTCCTTTTTCTCCCTTTTACTATTTCGCAAATCCTCAATTTAGTGTGTAATGGGCCTCTGAGGCAGGTTTGTGTGCCTCTTTGTTCAGCTCTTGGGGATCGGTGGACATTAATGTTCCTCTTGAGTATGTAAATAGCCTGAGCTGTGGGAGCGCCGCGCAGAGCTGCCACTTGTCCGTTTAATCGCAGGGAGCGCCATCACTTTTAGACTCTCCGGGAGCCAAAAGGGGGCATTGCATGAGAACCTCAGCACCAAACACAATGAGGAGTAACCTTGGTACCCATATCCAACTCCCTCTCCTTCCGGAATAAACCCCCTTCCTCTCCTCTCTCCTTCCCCATTCCCTCAGTTCCCTTTACCCTCAACCCTTCTACACCTACCTACTTACCCCCCCTCACCCACACCCCGCCCCCCCGCCTTCAGATATTCAACCAATCATCCCTCTCCTTGTGTGCTTCTCCCCATTGCTCGGCCTATCCCAGCTTGACAAGTCCAGTTGATGGACCGCACAGCCTAGCTTTGTTTACCTCCCTCACTCGTTCAGCGGAACACACAACAATCCCCTTCATTGCCTGTTTGTCAGATCCCCTTTTCAGAGCTAAAAGAAGAGAAAGGGTGGTGGTGGTGGGGGTTACAACAACAAAAACGGAGGAAACAATTAACCAGCCCCTCCTCCCCATGAACCCTGCTCGAGCGGTTTCCCAGCTCCAGATTCTGTGAACTAACTTGGAGGCCTCTAAAGTGGCCCATTATTCTGGTAGGGGTGACGTGTTCCAAGAGCGGTTTGCCTCAATGGCCGACCAACACAGAGAGGGTTTTGTTAGGGCTTTTTTGGCCCAGCTCATAATGCACTGGTTAATGAGGAGCTCCATCTATTATCTATCTATCTATCTATCTATCTATCTATCTATCTATCTATCTATCTATCTATCTATCTATCTATCTATCTATCTATCTATCTATCTATCTATCTATCTATCTATCTATCTATCTATCTATCTATCTATCTATCTATCTATCTATCTATCTATCTATCTATCTATCTATCTATCTATCTATCTATCTATCTATCTATCTATCTATCTATCTATCTACTCACCGATTTGCATGGACATTTCTGGAGCTATCCTCTCTGTCAGCCATAAATGTTTGCATTAAATATATCAAGTTGATTGTTTACCATGTGAAAACGTGCCTTTAACGGTTTTCCTTGTAGCGACGCAAATGAAGACTATGGGTCAACATCGAGGTGACTCAAATAAGGGAAGAAAAGAGAACATAATGGGTTATTATAAATGACTCCATGTGGTATTTAATTCCCATAATTGAATTGAGCACATCTTTACTTTGTCATCTTACACAGTGCATAAAACGCCGACAAGTAGATATAGGCATTAATAGCACAGGGAATCCCAATTCTTCTCGTAGGATGAGGATTACTGTGGCCTGTCGGATTTGGGGGAATATCTGTTTTGTGCCTTAAATCTCAACTGAAGGGTTTTACCGTCCTCTGAGCAGGCTTAGATGAGCAAGCTTTGGGGATTTGATCATAAGCGGAATCAAATCATGAAAACGTGTTGATAATGTGAAATTCCCCGCAGGTTTGTCACTGATTGTGACTCGCTATGCGTATGAGCAACCTGTTATAATTAGGCAATGAAAAAAGCCCAGGCTAGCGCGTACACTCTCAATAGCATTCCACTGCTGCATGTGACTGAAGAAATATTTACATAGTTTGACAAAGTATGCAGCGAATAGTGATGTGGAAAGAAAAACAAGGAACTCTGGACCAGCAGCATTCCCCCAGTGCTTCTGACATGACATAGCACCCAGCAGTGGGCAAAATTAGGGTCCGCTATATTTCGAAGGCCTCAAGCGAAAAAAAAAGAAAAAAAGAAAAACTCCTCAAGAACACTCCCAGCTCGATTGTGCGGATGTGGTTCTGAAAGAACAGCGTCACTAGAGAGAGTGCTTGTAAGGAAAGCAGGCTCGCAACGTGGAGAGGCCTGTAGCCTACTGCACAAATTTGAACATGTCAGCCAGAGCTTTTCGCCTCCAAGAGAGCAAAACTGGCCAAGGTCCAAAAACCAAACCAAAATAAAAAGGACTTATTGTTCATCCTCTATCGTAATCCATTTTCCCACCTTATTGTTCATGCTCCTTTGCACCGATACACTTGGATTTGGTCCAGATTACTCCGTTCAACAGAGCCATCAATATGCAGTGCTCTTATGTGCCAAGAAACCATATCTGGTTATCCAAAGGAATTGAATCAAGTGCAACTGGACTTGGTTATATATCCGTGAAGACGTTTCGCCTCTCATCCAAGAGGCTTCATCAGTTCGTGCCTGTCTGACTAGACCAAGCTAGTCTGGTCATATCTGGTTCCAGATATTCCAGATTCCAGATCCTTTATTTGTTGGGTCTCGTTAAAAAAGTATAAGAGAGTAAAGATCTTGACTTTCGGCTCATACGCGCCGATGACAATATGTTTTGTTAACTGCCCGACATTCATAGCAGTTTATGCTTTTAGTTTAGATGCGGGATTATGATATGTTGTGTGCATGTGGGTCTGTGTCAGTTTACGTGCGTTTGATAAAATGAGAGAGAGAAAGTGATGAGAAGTAATAGGAGCAGAAGAGAGGGGAGATGAGCTTTAGAGAAACAGAAACAGAAACAGAGAGCGAGAGAGAGAGAGAGAGACAGAGACAGACAGACAGACAGACAGAGGCTGACAGCATGGTCACACTCCCCTGCCTTCTTGAGATCTCTCCCTGTGGTACCCAGCCCAAACTTTAGCTGTCATCTTCAATGTGTTAGGCACAACACACATACTCTTAGACAATGAATGACAAAATAAATTTACTAAAAGTTCCTTTCACCCCATGGTGATGAGTGTTAACAGCATTCTTGAAAAAAAAGTGTTCTTGTTACAATTCCATAAGCCTGGTGTATATATGTGCAGCTTATATATTCTGGTTAACAGACATGGCATGATATTCAGCCAGTAGATAACATACGGTGCTTTACATTACCAGGGCATTGCAAGGGTAATATGAAATCACTTTTTTTGTCTTTCTAAGAATTTACACCATGCATGGGTAGAAGAACTAGTACAATGCGGTGGCCGTGGCTGGAGAACCATGGAATTGCTACATGCTTGACTATTTTGTGCTACGTAGTGCTTTATATGTAGCTACTGTGCTATGTAGAAATATATAAGATGATAAGAGTGCCTCTGTAGGAGAAAATATTCCTACATTTTGTACAACTCAAATGACGTGTTTTTGTTCCCGTTAGTTATTTAAATGGTCAAAATGAAGATGTGCAGATAGACACCTTGTCTCATTAGCCGTTCCTTTGAAACACTCCGGGTCCCAGTCATTTCCAATTATCATCGATGGAATGCTTAATGAGTCCGTTTCTGTTCTCATTCTTTTAAGCAATTACTGGGCGGAATACAATAGTTAGTATTAACGCTTTATTGTGGCCTTCTAGTATTCCATATTTCTATTTGTGTTTGTTGCGTGTGGGTGCGCTTGTGTATTTGTTGTTGTGTGTGCAGATGTCAAACCTATCTGCCTGATGTAATGAGTTGTTTGTACGCATGAATGCTCTGTATGTAAGTGCATGTGTGTGTTTGTGTATGGGCAGGCATCCGTGTGTGTGTGTGTGTGTGTGTGTGTGTGTGTGGTGTGTGTGTGTGTGTGTGTGTGTGTGTGTGTGTGTGTGTGTGTGTGTGTGTGTGTGTGTGTGTGTGTGTGTTTGTGTATGGGCAGGCATCCGTGTGTGTGTGTGTGTGTGTGTGTGTGTGTGTGTGTGTGTGTGTGCAGGAATCTCCTTTCTGTCAGCACCGTCGGGTGGTGTGAGGAAAGGAGGGCACGACTGTTGCTGCCGGCTGAGTTGAGTCCCTGCAGACTCTACTGTTTAATTAGTGAGGGAACATTCGTCCTCCTCAGACTTCACAATGGCAAAATCCTGAATGTGTGCATCTCTCTTAGTAGGTGGGGAAAAGGGGTGCCAGGGAGATGTGAGAAACTGCATGTAATGTCTGCTTAGAATTTAATTTGAGAGTGTGGCAGGTGAGCCCAGTGATGTACGAAAGAGAATTTGTTCACAAAGAGTCGTAATTACATTTTATGGGGCAGGCCTCCCGATGCAGATGTTAGCTCTCCGCATATCCGACGGATACGACCTGGTAACACCGGAGCCCACGGTGGTTATGCAGACCGATAGATTCATTGCATTCGGTGCAGCTCAACCGATTGCTGTAATCTGGCCTTTGTTGCCCACTCCCCCTGCCTTCCCCCTCACCCTGACTCATGCGCTATCTCCCACACTTGGTTCCTTTGTCTCCCTCCTTACCTTTCGCAGCCACACCTTCCCCGTTCCTCTCCCCTCCCCTCCCTCCTCCTCCGTTTCCCTTCACCCCTCCCCCATTCATTTTCCCGTCTATCGCCGAAAGGCTATTTCACCCATCCCTCCCTCTGTATACTACATGACCCTCTCTCTCTCTCTCTCTCTCTCTCTCTCTCTCTCTCTCTCTCTCTCTCTCCTCTCTCTCTCTCTCTCTCTCTCTCTCTCTCTCTCTCTCTCTCTCTCTCTCTCTCTCCTCTCTCTCTCTCTCTCTCTCTCTCTCTCTCTCTCTCTCTCTGTCTCTCTCTCTCACTCTCTCTCCGTCTAAACGTCCTCTGTGCAGTGTAGCAAGAGTACCATAGTGGCACACATGTGGTTGTAGTAAGGGGGGGGGTTGTCCTGGGTAGCTGGCTGATTTAATGAGCTCCGGTGGGGACTGGATTGAAGCCATCAAAGCGGTGTGAGACTACATAGCCAGCTCCATTATAACAGATGCGGCTCTGCTAATGATAGTAGCCTTGCCACGTTCGGAGGCAGCATGATGCATTAGCAGCTATACAACGAGACAGATGAGAGATGGGGCCCCCCCCCCGCAGTAGGAGTTTAGCCCCTTTATGCGATAGAGGATACTATAGGGAGGGGTGGCAAAGAAACCTTCAGCAACTGTAGATGAACTTCTTTTCTCTGCTGACCTTTCCTTTGTGACACGCTCATCCATAGAGGGGAGGGGGCTTGATAGATGACGAGAAACCAAATCCTTTTGGATGGCTTTGGTCAATATGTACGACCCCCTTAAGAACCACAACAGCGTGTGTGTGTGTGTGTGTGTGTGTGTGTGTGTGTGTGTGTGTGTGTGTGTGTGTGTGTGTGTGTGTGTGTGTGTGTGTGTGTAGGGGGTGGCGCTGATAGCGAGGACAGTTTGAGTGTTTCCGATTGCAGCATGCAGGAATAGGCAGAGTATGAATGCAGTCGGTTCACACTATCTATCTCCGTTTCTCTTCAAATAAAATTCCGATAAATGGCAACCGGCCAGCTCAGTCAGCTGACAACAGGTCACAATCATAATGGGCTGCTCATGCATAATTACAGGGGACTTCTCACGTAAGAAGACCTATGTAGACTACAACGCTGGCCTCAGGATTCCCAGAGGGCCTTTCTAATCACTGCCTCATTATACACACAAAGAGTTTGGCCAAACAAAGGGAAATCTCAGAGATTGCTGAAGCACAGGCATGTGCGGTTCAGTCATGCGTTGTAAGGATGCTGAGGATGCACCCAGTGTTGAAAATGTAAGAAGAGCAATGGTTACAATATCTCATGTGTTCTGCTGCACAAAAAGGAAAAAAATCCTCTCATTATTACACATACCCGACAGTAAGTATCCTGTGGAGTTGTATAAAAATTGGACGCTATATTGTCCTTGTTAGCATGTTTTGCAGAGAAAATGTACAAAGGCAATAAGGGTCACATCATAATTAAAATTTGCTCGCAAGTCGTCTTAACAGAGTTTTAGGTGTTTGACTCCCCTCAGACTGTGCTGGTGCAAGTGTCGAGCATAAATAGCTGAGCGTGGCAACTGAACTCTGCCCTGTTACTCCTCCAGACCAGATTGTTTACAGTACCTGTTGTTGCCACCCTACTGTCTCAAGTAAAAAACAAAACAAAAACAAAAACCAAAAACCAAAAAGATGGTAATTAAATGGTGGTCAAGTCACATGACGATAAGCACTTGGGCCTTTTCTCCCAGTTCTGGAACACACACACCAAATGATAGACCTACAGGTTTGCTGGATAGGTTAGGTGCAAGCCATTTGGGCGGCGACGAGGCAGGCGGTTGACAGCTTGCCTCAGACACATCTATCCCTGCTCGCACCTCAACAATCTCCTGAAATTTTAATCCCAGTCACACTAGTTTAGTACACACACACACATTCACACAAATCATACTCCAAACAACACCCACGACCAGGTCAGGGTCAGCTGGGCAGGGGGAGTGTGAGTGGTTTGGGTCTGATGAGCTTGGATGACTCATACTCACACTCCCCACCATAACTCCATACACGACACGAGTGCACAATAAGCACTGGGACTTTCAGGATGGGCGGATCGTCGGTGGATTGGCATGGGTGGGTGGTCGGCCGGGAGGTGGCCGGGAAGATCCCCTGTCCAGGTGGATTGCTCTGACCTCAGTTCTGGGGGATGTCCTTCTTGCGGTGTTCCGGCAGGGCTGCGGTGAGGGATGCCAGGTTCTTTCTTGGACCCTTGGGTGGCTGCTTGTCGATGTGGGTGTGGGCGGTGGAGTGGGGGGCGGCTGTTGGACTTGCCTCCGCTGTGTGGCCTTTCTGTAGTGGGTGCCGCGGGTGCAGGAGGCTGTGGGTGGACCGCATGTCTGGCTGTCCATGGGAACTGGTGGGGCCCTTTCCTCTGTGGGGGTTGCTGTTGGGTGGGCTGGGTTGGGTGTATTGAGCCACTTGGGTGTATACTTAGTGCATGCGCTTGGATGGGACATCTACCCAGGGGCGGTGCGACAGCCCTCAGCCCTACTTCGAGTGTGGATGGGCATGGGGCCCCCTTGCCTGCCTGCTGGGTCGGTCGATCCCGACAGTGCGTCGGTCTGTTGGTTGTGTGGCCCAGCTTTGGGCAGGTGGTCTGTGCTTGTCATCCGTGGCTTGGGTCCTCTGCCTGTGGGTGCACCCTGGGCCTGTACCTGGGGGTTGGTGGTGGGGGTGCAGGCTCGGCTTGTGCTTTCGGGGACTGGTTTGTGCTCCTTGGGGGTGGGGCTGTTGCTCTGCAGGCTTCTGGCTCCCCTGTTGGCTTGGTGTTCCTCTGGGGCTGCAGTGTTTTGGGCTCAAGCTGTTCTCTTGGTCGTGGGGTGTTTGTAGAGCTGCAGGGCTCAGCCTGGAGACACTATGATAAATAGTGGATCTCAGACATCAGAATTTATTTGGATTTTTGTGCACTCACAGGTAGACACTTCACATACACAAAAGTGGACACATCACATGCCAATACACACTACTAGCATCTGCCTCACACACTCCCTGGAACACTCTCTGGATTACGTCCTTCTTCTTAGTCCTTTCTCCCGCTTTTTTCTCCTCTTTCCTTTCCCCCCCTTCTCCTTTATTGCTGTAACAGCTATCCTAAACTGATATCAATAAGATCGATTTAATTATATTTTGTCGAACACATGTCAGTGTCTATTTTAATGTCTCTGTCCTATAGATGCATGTTGTCATTTTTTCGTTTCAATGTTTCTTTGTTTCGCTTGTGGTGGTAGTCCCCCTCTTGGAGAAGTGATGCTGATTGGTTGTTTAACTGATCAAACATGCAGAATTGGGGGACCGGTGGTGGCTATAAATGTACAGCAAAAAACATCCCACAGATCATCCAAAGGACGGAGTTGTTAGTTCTTGATAAGGAAAAAGACCGCCTTTGCAGGTGGAGAACCTGAACTCCAGTTGGAGATGAACTCTGTCTAGGACACGCTGGCGTGTGAATCCCCTGTGTTGTATCCCAAGCCTACCCACAGCAAAGGTTAAAAAAAAAAAGTTACCTCTGGCTTGGTCGGATGTCCCAACAGACACAGTTGGCTGTGTCTGCGGGTGGGAAGCCGGATGTGGGTATGTGTCCTGGTCACTGCACTAGCGCCTCCTCTGGTTGGTCAAGGTGCCTGTTCGGGGGAGGGGGGGCTGGGGGGAATCGCGTGATCCTCCGACACAGTACGTCCCCCTGGCGAAACTCCTCACTGTCAGGTGAAAAGAAGCGGCAGGCGACTCCACATGTATCGGAGGAGGCGTGTGGTAGTCTGCTGCCCTCCCCGGATCAGCAGAGGGGGCGGAGCAGCGACTGGGACAGTTCGGAAGTGTGGGATAATTGGCCAAATACAATTAGGAGAAAAAGAGGGGAAACCCCCCCCCCCAAAAAATCACACACACACACACACACACACACACACACACACACACACACACACACACACACACACACACACACACACACACATATATATATATCTTACTAGTGTCAGATCAGTAGTTCCACAAACAACTCTTGTAAGAGACCTTACATAATAGGCCCTGAGCTTTTTTTTGCAGATATTTAATTACTCCCCATATATTTAGGGAGACTGCAAAGATGGCTTAAACTCAAGATATATTTTCATAACAATGTGAGCACTACCACCCCCATCCATAATTGCGGCGATTGGGGTGGCCAAAGAGGGGCCAGTGATCACTACTGGCCCCTCTTTGGCCACCCGATCCAAAATGCTCTGCTGGCATCACTGCACAACATACTCACTTTTTGCCATCTTTAGGCAAAATGTTTGGGGTTTCCAGTGGAAGGATACACCCAAGACAAGCGTTCAGGGACAATTAAAAACAGGTAAAAAACGGTTTATTGCAAACCCTGCCTTTTGTGAGGTAAACCACAATGTGATAAGATCTCTCTCGCCCTCATAATGGTTGAAAGCAATACATCAAGCAAAACCAGTTCGTTTGAATTAGCACAAGCCTTGCAGCGTCTAGACATTTGTCATGGTCTCTTAGCTTGTCGAAACATAGAGGCAGTGGCTTTATTAACACAGGTGTTCACTCCAGATGAACTAGTCCCCCAGAGCATCTACCTGACTCCAAATCAATATTTAAAACCATGCACCTCCAGCCACAGGCAGCTGAAAACATGTACTAAACCTTTAATTATTTAAGTATAAGGTGTCTCAGTTATTTCATTTGGGCAGTAGGGAAAAATATGGGATTTCGAACAATGGAAACTGCTCACAACATGCAAGCTCGCAGTAGAAAACATGCTTCATATTAAGCCCCTCTGTGTGTGTTTCCGGCAGCTTTTCTTTTCCCCAAGTAATTATCGTCATTATAAACATCTCAAAAACACTAAGTTGCAATACTGACGGAAGACGCCAGATTCACATGTGAGGCCACACACTCATCTATCACTGAATACATCCCAGCAGCCACCTAGGAATACATAATTGAGAGCCATGGACTGACAAAGCTCCCCTTTCTTCACATGACAGAATTTATCTCCTACTTCCCATGCATGGCACAACCTGAAGTGTTTGCTGAGAGCTTCATTTGGGGGTCTTTTTCACACCTCCCAGGCAGCCTATGTGTGCGAGCCCATGTCCTCCCAGTGCAAGTGGCTGTGAGGCCCAAAGGGGCCAGAGATATCCGGAAGCTGGCCCAGATCCAGTTGTCTTTACCTCACAGTGCATTGTGATGCTCCAGTCATGAGAACGGCCATTGGACCTCTGTGAGAACAGTGGGCCACTTTACACTCTTTTACATCTCCTTTTGCGGCATTACATATATCTCAGCAACCAGTTCTGGGCAAGTATAGCTGGACAACTACACTAAACAAGTACATGTCATGTTGTATGTACAGTGACACCAGTAGGGAATACAGGTGGGAATGGTAATGGTGACCTGTAGATTTGTGTTGTACAGTATTAAGTTTGTACCTTATGATCACAACAGCATTCATTTCATTGCAAGTATTTTGGAAAATGTTAGCTAAGCTGCTGTGGGTTGCAACCAATAGCATTTAAGAAGACTGTGTATACATTGTCCTTGTATAATCATTGTTAAAGTCTCAACACCCATTCGTCCCAATGTTTTAGAAGTGTGATTTTTGGCGGATTAATAACGTATAGATAATGCCGCTGATTTACCAAGCTCTGCATCCTATCCGTGTGTGTGTGTGTGTGTTTATGTGTACGTATATGTGTGTATTTGTTTGTATATGTGAGCGTGTGTGGCAGCGAGCTTCCTCTTCCCCCTTCTTCCCTTTCTCTTTAAGCCACCGAGTGTTGCTAGGACAACGCCGCTAGGTCCTCGCTGCATCGTGGCCACTCTCAATGCCAGCACTCAGGGAACCTCCTCGGTCCGGGAAGGCAGCATAAAATTGGGATAATCGCCGTCGATTATGGGACACAATGGGCCGCCGCTTCTGAAAGATTCATTCATTTCGGGAAAAAGAGACTGTGGAGGGATAAAGCAAAAAAAAAAAAAGGAGGAGGAGGGCGCCTTGGTCTCTCCGTTGCTCTCCCACGGTGGGCACAGGCATGACATCAGCTGCCTGAAAGAACTGGCATTCTAGACAGCCCCCCCCCACCTCTTCCCCCTCCATACCCATCTCTCCCCTGCCCCCCCTCCCCTTTCTCACCCCTGCCAGTTTGGATGCAGCGCTTGGCCGAGCGAGTTGGGGCCACTGCCACTGTTTGCGTGTGAAACAAAGACTCTCAGAGGGAAGTGGGGAGGAAGCAGAGAGCTTCACATGGTCCCAGCCAAGAGCAGGGAGATGGCTGCCTCAATCCTCCTCTCACTGGCCCCTCTTTTGGCTTAGAGGTGCTGGTGTGACCCCAGTACCCCCCTCCCAACCCAGCCAATATCCCTCTTACTCCCCGTTGTAACCCTCCTCTTCTGTAACCCCCCCATCCTCAAAATGGTCCCTTTCCCCTAGGAGCGCGCCTTTCAATGAGTATGACATGTCAAGGGGTTTGGGATGAGTGATTTCTCATGACACAACCTCTGCTGACAGAGATGGCATTCCTCAGGCTTTTGTTGTGTTGTTGGTCACTTGTTTGAAGAGGAAATAGCTTTCCAACACATTTCCCTAATTAGAATAATGTGATACCGCTCAGTGCAATGTGAAGTCTCATGCAGTTGGGAGGTTTGAGAGAAAAGCGGCGTGACGCAGTCTCGGTCATGAATCACATCGGTCATTTTTGCACTTTGGAGTTTTCTTTCTCCTTGAATTGGGGAATAAATCTACATGTTGCAGCATTTATGTCGCAGACTTGGGGGTTTTAGAATCAAACACCAGGTGTTTCAAAATATTCACATCCCGCTAGTGTGAGGTAAAAAAAGTGCTGGCGCTGAAGTCATTTAGATGAGTGATGATATATTTCTCCCACTAAACCTTGTGTATAGATGGACTGATTCAGCTTTCTGGGACAGTTGCTATGAATTTGATTCAGATGGATCCAAAGTGCCATTCCCTACATTTAGACAGTTGATGATTCCACTCCATTCCATTATCCAAACCGCTTATCCTGCTCTCAGGGTGGTGGGGATGCTGGAGCCTATTCCAGCAGTCATTGGGCGGCAGGCGGGGAGACACCCTGGACAGGCCGCCAGGCCATCGCAGGACAGTTGATGATTGTCCTAGGCAAATATTAGTCACTCATGCTGTGTGATTCTTGGCCAGCATCTCTTATGTTTGATCCCTTTCAACCTAGCCACTCCGCTAGATAACACCCCCTCCAGTATTTGAACTAGTGTGGCTATGATTGACATAATACTTTGTATTGTGTAGCATAAACATGGACAGAGCTAAACACTCAACATTAACCTCTCATCTGCCGTCCATCAGGATGGCATCATGGCCTCAAATATTCTGTCTTTATCCATGTTAAGTCTTCTATCAATCATCACTTTGCCCTGCAAAATGGGGCTATACACACACACACACACACACACACACACACACACACACACACACACAACACGCACAACAGGACTGCTGTCCATACTGTGCCATTAGCGGGCATCATCACGATCATCTCCAGTAGCCCGGCCTGTTCCACATGTAGATGGGATGAGTCTGGGAGTGTGCTCTCTGTGGGGATTACAGTGTCCAGGGAATAGAGGGACCCTGGGGGATTTGACTCTTAAGCTCAGATATTGACTCCTCCCACCCCCAAGTCCTTCTCCTCTACTTTCCAATGTACATGATTTGTATGTGTCTTTGTGTGTGTGTGTGTGTGTGTGTGTGTGTGTGTGTGTGTGTGTGTGTGTGTGTGTGTGTGTGTGTGTGTGTATGTAAGCCTGTATATGCATATTTGTGTTTCCTCTTAGTGTGTGTGTGTGTGTGTGTGTGTGTGTGTGTGTGTGTGTGTGTGTGTGTGTGTGTGTGTGTGTGTGTGTGTGCGCGCGCATGTGCGTGCATGTGCGTGCATGTGCATGTGTGTGTGTATGCAGTTTGGAGGATGGGGGGAGGGGTCTGGTCGGTCTGACACAAATCTTTGGGACAGACATCAGGACAGGGCAAGCCAGGTTGCTGTGGCTGTGACTCGTGTGGTCTGTCGTGCGGACGGCGCTGACTTGTTCCTCTAATAGGATGCTTAGGAAAAACTGCCGGCCAACTTTGAACTGCTAGCTCCCACCAGAGCTCTGGAGTCTGCAGCCTCGGGCTGTGCAAGGGGGACCTTGTCAATCGACTTCCCCAGCAAGAGCTCTTGATGGGGCAGCTGTGATCCTACCATCCATTTTTTTTGTGGATTCATACCTAAACACCAAAGGCTTGTGATTTGATCCTGGTTGATGTATATAGCGCTTACCTCAACTCCACCAGAGATGAAGTGAGTACTTTGTGTTAACGCCTATGTGGGTTATCTTTTTTTTTTTCAATAAATAACTGATTTATTTCATTATTTGCCCTCGAATATTTAGAGTTAGCAGGATGTGTCATGGCTTTTTCATTTGTGCCAACTCTTCTCTGGAGATTTCATCTTTCTCTGTCCCAGTGAGCGGACGAGTGAGAATTGCAATACTTGAGCTATGTCATGATTCCATGGAGAAAGCCTCATTCATCCTGATCATTCAAGCGGATCAATTATTTCATGCGCGGGTCCAAGTCAATCTCAGGATGCTCCGTGTCACCTAAAGTAATGTGAGGTCTTATTTTAGTTACATCTTCCTCAATTCTTCAAGTCTCTATGCTCCTGTAATTCAATTAAACCGATTTATGTCTGAGCTACGATTAACTGGTTTCATGAGACGAGCCAATGGAGAGATCCCTAGCTGTGTGCATGCATGTGCATGCATGGGTGTGCATGCATGTGTGTGCATGCATGTGTGTGTGTGTGTGTGCATATATGTGTGGAAGTGTGTGAGCATATTTGCATATTTGTGAGTCTTCAATTGACCAAGCTTCACATAATTTACAACATTAACCCCAAATAGTTGAGTTTTGTTTTTGCAACGGCACTACTGTAGGTCTGCCGCCCCCGATGTCTCTGGTCCATACTTACACACTGTAATGTAATACTGGGTTTATGCACTAAGTCTCATTAATCGCCAACTTAGTGAGAGCAGAGTTAATGTGACTATCGTGACAGAATAATTTCCTGCCGCTATGACGCCTGCTTCCTTTCTCTGTGCTAAAAATACCAAGAGAGAGAGAGAGAGAAAAGAAGGGGGGGAAAATCAATTAACACTATTCATCAGACTTGTGGAATGGGATGACACGGTAATGTTCTATTTTTTCCCCCTCTTTCACTTCGGGAGCTTTATAGATGAATCCAACTCTTCTTGAAAAATAGACTCGTGCCTAGAAGTGCAGCGGTGATTAATGTTTACCTGCTGTTTGCATGTACTTTTCTTTATTTCACACCGCTTTTCTGAAATTAATAAGAAAAGATCGGACGCGTCCATCTGTTTGCCTGGAAGCCGGCCATATGGTCTGCCTACGTATAGCCAAGTTCCTGAAGCAGCTACACACAAAGTGTGTGTGTGTGTGTGTGTGTGTGTGTGTGTGTGTGTGTGTGTGTGTGTGTGTGTGTGTGGCAGGGGGGTGTATGTGTGTGTATGTGTGTGTGTGTGTGTATCTGTTTTTGTGTGGGTGTGTGTATAATTAATTACCTGTGAATCCTGGCACAATAGCGGTAAGAAACACAGGCGACCTTCAGTGGTGAGGAAGTTGCTGAATGTGCCCTATTGATCGCAGCCCACCGATTTCTCCCTTTGATCAGTTTTCCCCTTTGTAAAGGTGTGACAGGTAATATGATTAATAGCCACCCAGCACTCTCACTCTATAACAGACTATAGGGGAAGGATATGGGGAGGGGGGGCATTGAGATCGCCATTTGTGATTTTGATGCTGCGAATCCTAGGGATGAGGTGAAAGGTCATACTCAGTCACACATTGTTTCCTTTGTGCTGATCGTTCTACTTCCTCATGGCAGGCCTACTGAATAGACTGAAAAGGAGAGGGACAGTAATGGAGGGACATTTATAGTGCCTTTAATTATGCAAAGAAAATGTCAAACTAAAAAAAAGAAAAGAAAAAGAGGATTGATTATAATTATTTTTGGTGAACGAGTTGAGTACGAATGATGTAATTACTGTAATGAGCACCCCTTTCCTTTTTTTTCTACCCCTCTCTTCCTCGTCCTCTTTCTCTTGCGGTATGATGTTATGTTAAACCTGCCTAACTGCCAAGTGACAGACACAGCTGGCTGTCCTCTCACATACTTATCAAACCTTACTGGAAACAGGGGAAACTAACTGGTCTGTGCTGCCTGTCATGGCCGGGCAATCTGCTCAGTCGAGTGATTAAGCAACCTGACACATGTGCCTATCAGTGCAATATCATTTGAGCTTTCAGCTCTCTCCAACATCCCGTGTGACTTTCTAAAAAAGAGCTGGACACACATTGCATGTAGCTGAAAGTGAGCAGCCAATAGAATAGAATAGAATAGAATAGAATAGAATAGAATACTCTTGTCGTTTTTGTACATACATACAAATGAAATTTACTCAGCATTTAACCCATCCTAGCTGTGTAGCTAGGAGCAGTGGGCAGCTGCCGTGCAGCACCTGGGGACCGACTGCAGTTTGTCTTGCCATGCCTTGCTCAGGGGCACAGACAGGAGTATTAACCATAACACGCATGTCTTTTTGATTGTGGAAGGAAACCGAAGCACCCAGAGAAAACCCACACAGACATGGGTAGAACATGCAAATTCCACACAGAAAGGACCTGGGACAGACTGGGGTTCGAACCCAGGACCTTCTTGCTGTGAGGCAACAGCGCGAACCAATGGGCCACTGTGCCGCCCAATACGTTTGCTCTTCCATTTTGTCTAATTCTCCAATCAGTGCTCACTGCTCACGGTAATTTGCATATGAAACCGATCGTTGGTTTCGGTCGTTATGCAACTGTGCTGTTTATAAGGGTGGGGACACCTGCAGTCAGTTGAGACTGAAGAGGTCACTTAGATGAGTGATGAAGCGTTTCTCTCAATAAACGTTGTGTCCAGATGAACTGATTCAACTTTCTGTGATCTCCAATCAGTGAAATTCTTTGTTTTGGTTTGATGCACCTCCCCATTTCTCTGCCTTGCCATCCTCTCTCCATCTGTTTCTCCTCTTCATTTGTCTCTCTAAAGGCCATCCGTGGCCATTCTGCAGGGGGCAGGGGCTGTTTGTCTCTGCCTGTTTACAGTGTGTATGAGCCAACGCATACAGATCATACTGTGGCTCCAAAATGAATGTTCCTCGCCAGGGAGGGGTTTGAAGACAGGATAGTTCAAATGCAAATTCTTTTAAAGCAGGATAACATTTTTTTTTCTCCACAGAATGACAGTTTATGATAGATTGTTTAATCCTTTAAAGTTTTTAATGGTCAGTAAACCCATCCCCAATGTAGCTTTGTAGTGTGTTAATGTATTATATAATGTAAATACATATAATCTGTAATGTTTTCATACAAGTTAAGCTAAAACATAAAACGCACTCGATTCTATACATCCAAAAGATAGTCGTACTACAGAGTAAGCCTTTTTACATTCTCTTATGGTTTATAAGATTTAAATAAAAAAAATAAAAAATAAAAAGAATGAAAAAAATTTTTTTCTTATAAATTGAGCTATGCCCTGAGAGATGTTTAAAATCACCATCTTTCTGGATCCAAACAATCATCTCACATCTACTGGATGGCATAGTAAGCATGGGAAGGGCAGTGAGGACAACATGCTTTATGCTTTCTGAGCTCTGTGTTGTTATGCTATGTTATGGTAACCGTCAGGGTACCTTATGCACTTTAATGCACATTCAGACGATCTGGCTTGAACTCTGAATGGAATTATGTTTGTGGGGTCGATATAACCCACTAACGCTGTTAAGAAAGGTGTGATATAAATAAAGTGTATTATCATTATAATACAAATTTCCTTTAACTTCATGCCATAATACAACATAATAACCGTGCCCACTCCTTGGGCCTAGGGTTAGAATGAGGTAGAAGTCTATTTGATGGATAGTGCCTTTCTGAGGATATGAGATGTTCCAAGTAGTGCCATCTTCTGTAGTTCTTGTAGTCTGATGTTACCCGGGATCCATTGGGTGTATTTCTCCATCCCTTTTTTTTACAAGTCCCAGGGCTCCTATCACTAGTGGTATTGTTGTGGTTTACATTTCCCACATTCGTTTAATTTCGATTTCAAGGTCTTTATATTTCGACAGTTTTTCAGTTACTTTTACTGAGGTGCTCCTTTCAGTCGGGATGGACATGTCGATGAGTAGGCAGCTTTTTTCTTTTTTGTCCTTGATGATGATGTCTGGTCTGTTGGCCTTTATCTCACGATCTGTCTGTACTGGCATGTCCCATAAGATTGTGATGTCGGCTTTTTCTGTTACTGTTTGGGGCTCGTGCTCGTACCATTTTTCTTTTGTGTTGATGTTGAATTATTTGCAGATGTTCCAGTGCAGGTATGTGGCAGTCTTGTTGTGTCTTTGTAGGTATTCAGTTTTGACCAGCTCAGGGCACCCTGCCACCATATGGTCAATGGTTTCCTGGAATTGACCACATATCCTGCACACTATGTGGTCAACTGAATTATTATTATTATTATTATTATTATTATTATTATTATTATTATTATTATTATCCCTTTTCAAAACTTACAGAAAGTGCCCAATGAACATGATGTAAACATGTGATGTAAAATGATGAGTTTATGGCAATTTTCTTTGTGTGCCATATACAAGGGGAATCATCATAACCGTTGATGAAATTTTATGAATTTACTAACAACAGTTATCCACTTTTTGTTCTGTTTGGTTTCTGCTCACAGTGCCAACAGCATGCCTAAGCAAGTGGAGGTGAGGATGCACGAGAGTCACCTGGAGCCCATTGAGGCCAGGCCCCAATCCAAATGTGCCCAAATCTGCTCCAAGTTGTTCAAGAACCTGCTGCTCACGCTCACTGTGCTTGGTTAGTGTGCTGACATTCACCATTTCCAGTGTCTACTGTAATTGTTTTCTTTTCTTCTCTCTTTCGTTCTTTCTTTCTTTTTCTTCCTTACTTTCTGGGGGGGAGGGATTAGGAGCAGGAAAACAAAGTTTGAGAGGCTTGAAAATAAAAACAAAGAAAATATGAAAACTTTTTTACAGTTTCAAGTATGATGTAAAAATGAACAAACTTGCAAGTACCCCTCAGATGGAATTGGTGAACTTTGTGGCAAATAATCAGAATCAGAATCAGAATCAGAATCAACTTTTTTGGCCAACTGTGCCTATGGCTCTGGTATATAACAGCTTCTAGCACTTGCAGACTCACAAAAAAAAAGAAGAAAAAAAAGACAGAAGAAATAAATGGAACAACAACAGACATTGGAGGCAAGCATGTATGCACAACAGGTATGTCGCTAGTGTACAGATAATTGTTAAGGTTGAATAATAAATAGCCTATGCCAATATATTATACCATATTGCTTATATACTATATTGACCACATACTACACCACAACTCCACAACCCATCATGCCTATATACAATACCATATTTTCCCACTATATTGCACTATATTATCTTATAAACCACTATTCACTTACCATCCACCTCACAACTACATACTATATCATATACCTACTTTAGAACCACAGCAATAACAGCAATATCATTCTACACTTCAGAAAAAAAGAAAAACTTAAATATTAATTATGAAAACAAAGATTAAGAACTATTTTGTTGACAGATTTAAAAATGAAATTACTGAAAGTGACGTCGGCCTTGATTTTTTTTTCCAAGTTTCTGATTTCAAACGATGATTTCTATTTTCTCAACAAACAGCTTCTTGACATTTCCATTACTTTGCTATTAGTTATGTTAGAAATTACTCAGCAAACTAATTTTAAATTGTTTGTTTTGAAAAAAAATATTATAATTAAAGTGAGTTTCATATTCCTAGTTCAAACTATAAACCTGCCTCTTTTGTTTGCCTGTAAATTAAGAATTCAACATCAGCAATCTGTTGCCATGCTAAAGTTTCCAGTATGATTTCAGAGCATTCAGTTACACATGGACTTGTATTTCTGTATGCGTGTATATGTGTGTGCATGTGTGTTTGATTGCTATCGCTATCCACCAATTTAATTAACTATTATTTATTTGAATGTGTGAGTACATGTCTGAAAATATTTGCGCATGTTTTATGTATATCTGTCTGTGTGTAAAGTTGTGTGATTGTAGATGTTTCTTCTGTTAATGTGTGTGTATATGTGTTCGTGTGCGTGTGCGTGTGCAGAACCACATACATATGCGTTTGAGTGAAAATATTTAACATTTACATGACGCACAAACTGGCAGGATTGGCACAAATTCAGAGAGCCAGCACCAACATTGATCATCTGCCAGTTGGAAGATAAGAAATTGAAAGGGTTGCTGGCATTAGGGACAAAGAAAAGGCACACTGTACAGCACAGGAAACTAAGTGCCATCCAAGACCATTGGGTCTGCAGAGGAGTCAACAGGATGCTGCTACACATGAGAGCAAATCAAGGCACAGAGGACAGCTTACAAATCTTAAGAGACTGAAGGGGATTTTATTATAATGTATGTTATTAAATAGCCTCTCTGGCTCTGTGATCTTTGGCAGTGAGGTGGTAGCAGAGGAAGTGCAACCCCTGGGGGGTGCTGGAGTGTTGATTTGGGGCATTGCCTTGTCTAGCTGGAGAGGAACAGACACCGAGACCGGCTGCAGGGGGTCAGAGCACACAGAGGTCAACTGTTGTATCAGGACACAGTCAGTTCAGTGTGTGGCAGGAAAACCATTATGAGCTGGCATGATAGTAGCAGTTAAGACTCACCACAGGACTCGAAAGCATGGGTCATTTATCTGTTACATGTTAAAGTTAGTCTGAGAAGATTATTAGAGAGAGCGAATGAGGGAAAGTAGCAAATTGGACAGAATAAATAGGTTAGCAGTGTTAACTCCGTGGGATAAAACAGGAATGTCCTTTTCCAGGGAAACTGCTTGGCCTGCATATAAGATGCTACACTGGGGAATGTGGGAACTACTGACGCGCTGCCTACTCCCTAATACTTCAAGATCTGATCTTAATCCTCTGTGAGCTTCTCCCTTTCACTTGGTTTCAATTTTATCTCCCCCACCAACTGTCCTTCCTGACCAATTTGCTCCGAGCAGCTGAACTGACAAGGAGCAAGGATCAGCTTCTGAAAGCCTTTCAAAGGGGAGAAACTAGAGTCATGATTTATTTATGATTTCATAGATTCTATATGAGCGCTCAGTGCAATAGCACATGATACTGAAGACTAATTTTCTTCAGTTTGCAATGTTTCATCCTGATATTTTAGCTGAATTACATTCCTTGTCATTCCCTCCATTTCCCCTGTTATTCCTCAATTGGAATCGATCCCTGGATATTGTCTGTTATCATCATAACTTATATTTTACAAGCTGACTTTCTTTCACTTTTTTTCTTGCTCCAGGTGTGATCCTGGGAGCTGTAGCGGGCATGTTACTTCGCGTGGCCTCCCCCATCCACCCGGACATCGTCATGGTGATTGCATTCCCTGGAGACATCTTGATGAGGATGCTGAAGATGTTGATCCTGCCACTCATTATCTCCAGTTTAATCACAGGTACCATGCAGCTCCCTCACCAGCATACATACATGCACTGTTTGGCCATGGGGAAAAAAACAGGCATTTTAATCATTATTTTAACACTGAGACACATTTAATTTGTATAATAGCACGAAGAATGTAAATATAAAGGAAAAGCTCAAGACCCCCCCCCTCCTTTTTCTCCCCAATTGTACTTGGCCAATTCTTCTGAGCCGTCCCGGTCACTGCTCCACCCCCTCTGCCAATCCGGGGAGGGCTGCAGACTACCACACGCCTCCTCCGATACATGTGGAGTCGCCAGCCGCTTCTTTTCATCTGAGAGTGAGGAGTTTCGCCAGGAGGGACGTAACGTGTGGGAGGATCCCACTATTCCCCCCAGTCCCCCCCCCCCCCCCGAACAGGCACTCCGACTGACCAGAGGAGGCACTAGTGCAGCGACCAGGACACATACCCACATCTGGCTTCCTACCCACAGACACGGCCAATTGTGTCTGTAGGGACTCCTGACCAAGCCGGAGGTAACACGGGGATTCAAACCAGCGATCCCCGTGTTGGTAGGCAACGGAATAGACCGCCATGCTACCTGGACGCACTCATCACTTTTTTTAAACAAATAACTGTTCAACTGTTAAAGGGTGGATAATGATTTCTATACTTTCACTCAAAAGCAGACAAAAAGGTGCAGCATAAATTGATGTTTCTTAAACAAAATTACATATTGATTTTTTTCACTTGGCAGTTCTTGACAGTGGTTGCATTCCAGCCTCCCCCATGTGCTGACGGAGTGTTAAGATGAAGTGAAGAAAAGTAAAGAGAATGCTTGAGCTACTGAAGACTTTCTTTATTCCAACTAAAGATTCTCATTTTTTTGAAAGCAGTTCATCATTTGTCACACATCACGCACAAACATCATTATCCAGTCCTCTGTTGGGTCTTTGTGTTCAGCCTTTCATATCGACGACAATTAATTCAGCATTTCCCCCCAAGGAGACAATGTAATCACCAGGCAAACACAATCTTGCTTGCTTTGGCTGCAGGTCTGGCTGGTTTGGATGCCAAATCTAGTGGTCGCCTGGGCACCAGAGCTATGGTCTACTACATGTCCACCACTATTATTGCTGCTATCCTGGGAGTCATCCTGGTGTTAGTCATCCACCCTGGCAACCCCAAACTGAAAGAGAATCTAGGGGAGGGTGAGAAAAACGATGATGTCTCCAGCTTGGATGCATTCTTTGACCTGATCCGGAACTTATTCCCAGAGAACCTGGTGCAGGCTTGTTTCCAGCAGGTACTACACAACAGTGATGATGATATGTGAGAGAGAGAGAGAGAGAGAGAGAGAGAGAGAGAGAGAGAGAGAGAGAGAGAGAGAGAGAGAGAGAGAGAGAGAGAGAGAGAGAGAGAGCACAGACACACACACACACACACACACACACACACACACACACACACACACACACACACACACACACACACACACATCATTCAATGCTTAAGTTAGAGTTTATGGAAAAGTCCCAGACCATCAGATATAATATAAAAGTGAACTGCACGGATGTTGTCAGTGCTAAATTCAGGTGAATAGCTCATTCTTTTCTTCATCTCCTTTGATAATCATTCATGTTACAATTAACAGAAATAAAAGCTGTCTGCATTCAATATCAAGGTCGGTCATGCCATGGTGAAGTATTATGTGTTAATAAATGTCATATTTTGCTAATTAGAACAAGCCAGTTCATCATCGATATTTTTTTTCCTGTTACAATTCAGATCCAGACTGTTACAAAGAAGGTAGAGGTGGCGATTGAAGAAGATGTCAATGCAACTACCATGGAGGGCCTGGTGGCTAACATCACTAAGGAGCCACAGTTCATCGTCAAAAAGTCCCTTCAGTTCAAAAGTGGCATGAATGTCCTGGGTATATAACATCGTTTGATATCGAAAACATTATAAAACATTAATAAGTTCAGGTTAAGAAAATCTCAACTAACTTTCACACTGAATATTTACAAAACTTGATAGTGCCCCAATTCCAGGCCATCATATTGTTTTCTCATTGACTGTTGCTGATGCTGTTTTCATATCATTATCACAAAGATGCCACTCTCCTCAAATTGCAATCAGCATTGCATTTAAGATTTTGATGAAGTCATTTGTTTTTTTTTTTGTTTTGCTCCAGGTCTGATTGGTTTCTTTATTGCATTTGGCATATGCATGGGCAAGATGGGAGAGAAAGCCAGGCTAATGATTGAATTCTTCAACATACTCAACGAGATTGTGATGAAGCTTGTCATCCTGATCATGTGGTCAGTAACTCATAGGGGAGCTCTGTGGAAATAGAAAATGACAAACTATGCTTTGGATATGTTCTATTTCTTTTGAAGTGTATTGAAACACCAGTATTGTCTGGTTATGCGAAACTAACATATTATTGTATGACAAAATTGCTTAATCAGCAATTAGATATAACACTCAAACTGAAACTCACACGTTCACAATAAGAACAGTACAGATGGGGATGGTTCATGGCAGCTTTGTCAGTGCATGGAAGTATTTAGAGCAACATGTAGAATAACGGAAGCTCTGTCTACTCGCCAGGTACTCTCCCTTCGGTATTGCTTGTCTGATCTGTGGTAAGATAATCTCCATCAAGGATCTGGAGGTGGTGGGCAGGCAGCTTGGAATGTACATGGTGACTGTGATTATTGGCTTGATCATCCACGGGGCAATCTTCCTGCCCAGCATCTACTTCGTCATGGTTAGGAAAAACCCTTTCACCTTCTTTTTGGGCATCTTCCAAGCCTGGATCACTGCTCTGGGGACAGCCTCCAGGTCAGCATTTGTTATTGGATCATTAACTGACCAAATCGTGTCACATATTGAAAGACTTCACAGAAACCTTTTTTTTTGTGCAAGACTGTAGGTAAGTATTTTATTTGCTTACCAGGTCAACTAAAGTATTATATCTGTTCCCGTAATGTCTGCCTTTATGCTCTTTCTCCCTTCAGTGCTGGTACACTGCCTGTCACCTTCCGTTGCTTGGAGGAGAACCTGGGCATTGACAAGAGAGTCACTCGTTTCGTGCTCCCAGTCGGTGCCACCATCAACATGGATGGAACTGCTCTGTATGAAGCTGTTGCTGCCATCTTTATTGCCCAAATGAATGGCATTAACTTGGACCCTGGTCAGATTGTCACGGTCAGGTCAGGAAAAAAAAACCCTAAACATTCTTGTTCTTCTAATTTATTATGATGAACATGTCTGATTTCATCAATTGATGTAGTTTCACTACTGCTGTTGCAGTAAAGGGCTCTAAGTTGTTAGAAAATATCCATTTAAGAATTTACACATCAGGGGGCATCCGGGTGGCGTGGCAGTCCCCATGTTCCCTACCAACATGGGGATCTCCGGTACGAATCCTCGTGTTACCTCCGGCTTGCTCGGGTGTCCCTAAAGGCACAATTGGCTGTGTCTGCGGGTGGGAAGCTGGATGTGAGTATGTGTCCTGGTCACTGCACTAGTGCTTCCTCTGGTCAGTCGCAGCGCCTATTCAGGGGGGAGGGGACCTGGGGGAGGAATAGCATGATCCTCCCACACGCTACGTCCCCCTGGCGAAACTCCTCACTTTCGAGGGAAAAGAAGCGGCTGGCGACTCCACATGTATCGGGGGGAGGCATGTGGTAGTTTGCAGCCCTTTCTGGATCAGCAGAGGGGGTGGAGCAGCAACCGGGATGGTTCGGAAGAGTGGGGTAATTGGCCGGATATAATTGGGGGAGAAAAAGGAGGAAAAATCCCCCCCCCAAAAAAATTACACGTCAGTCATTAAGTTGAAATTCACATGTATGTCATACACTGTTAATTCCATACATTTAGTATTTATTGTTGCTTGGGATGTTCTCAGAATAACATATGGCTGCAAACATAGTCAGTTCTCTTATATTACGGAATAAGCGAGCCACCTACACACCATAGTCATGGTGAATTGTGGTGGGCAAACACTTCACAAAGGACTATGTTTCGTCAGTCAGTATTTGTTCATAGGAATGATATGCCCATTAGCAGAAGGGGTCAAGTTGAGGGATCATCTGAAATAGACAAGATGAAAGTAATATTAGGAAGCATCTTCATTCTTAAGAGGAAATCATCAGCCATTTGATTCTACGTTAATGTACAAGCATTTGGAACAATATATGATCCTTGCATAAGCACCCAGCAGACAGGATGAGGTAAGCAGTTTATAATGCATTGATACATTCAGGTTGTCAGGCAAGCATAAGTTGTTGTAGTCACAGTTTATAACCTGGTTGGTAAAACAATTGATAGTGTATGAGATATACAATTGAAATGGTCGAAGGAAGGATTAATAATAAGATAACCTTTATTCATCCCCGAAAGGAGGGTAAAAAATGACATCAACAGGGTAGAGTAAGATAGATAGATAGATAGATAGATAATAAGAGGTCAGTCATCTCGGGATCAGAACAATACTAAACCTAACATTAATGCCAACATTACTAAACAACATCATAGATATGAGATCAGCATATACACATATATTCTGCATATATGTCTATATATCTATATCTATTATATATCTATATCTATCTATCTATCTATCTATCTATCTATATAAATAAAACTTTGTTAAAAGAAACACTCAATGGTAGGGAAAGTGCTCAACAAGTAAGGAGCAAAATAATCCAGTTAGTCAAGTAAATTCTCTATGAGACAGTACAAGCCTGTTTCATGCTATATACTGGATTTTATATATATATATATATATATATATATATATATATATATCATATACACACATATGTGAACAGTAGCAACTTGTACACTGTAAAACAGTATACCATGTGCAATATGCAAGGTACAGTATGGTGAGGTGGGTCACTAGATCAAGTCAGCCTAATCATAAGTCAGAGGGCTCAGTGGCGGTCTATGGAAGTCAAAGAGTCAGTCATAGTCAGGCCTTGTGCGGAGGACAGGGGGTCAAGGAGTCGGTCCTAGTCAGTCCTGTGTGGGGGCCAGGTCAAGGAGTCGGTCCTAGCCAGTCCTTATGCAGGGGACAGGTGGATAAGGTGTCAAGGAGTCAGTCCTAGTCAGTCCTTGTGTGAGGGACAGGGGGTTAAGGAGTCAGCCCTAGTCAGTCCTTGTGCAGGAGGTGGAGGAGGAGGGAGATAGGAAGGGGGGGGGGGACGAGAGTGGGACAGGGGGTGGGCCTTGTTGTGGAGCCTGATGGCTGTTGTACAAGACTGGCCGGGGCATTTCGTGGTTTGCTGGGGGAGCAATGAGTCTGTGACTAAATGTGCGCCTCCTCCCCACTATCTCGTCGTGGAGGACATGGGAGAAATTCATCAAGATGCCGGACATCTTCCTCTTCATCTTCCCTTCCACAACCATCTCCAGGTCATCCAGTACATCCAGTACATCCATCCACTACTGAGCTAGCCTTCTTCACCAGCTTGTTCAGTTTGCCGGTATCTCTCGCGCTGGTGCTCTCCCACTCCCCAACAAATAATGGCAATGAATAGGACACTGACAACTACAGACTGGCAGAACATCCGCAGCAACCTGCTGCACACATTGAAAGACCTGAGGCTCCTCAGGAAGTACAGCCTGCTCTGACCCTTCTTGTAGAGGGCTTTGACGTTATCAGAGCAGAGTCACTTGTACACTAGAAGTTTCCCATTGTGGTGATGGTACAGCATCTGTGGATGTGAAGTCCTTGGGGTTACCTCTGCTTTGTATTATTCTGATGGATTCAAATTTACAAATATTGGTCTAGAGTGGATTCCACTCTAGACTAATGTTGTGCGAGTGTTGTGTTATGCTGTCGAGTTTGTTAGTATGACTATTATAATTGAAAGAAATTAGTTGTGAATCAGTTTGACATACCCAATTTTGCCATGAAAGTCTTAAGGCCATTGCAGCACAATTACAGGGACATTGGTCTTTGTCATCACTAATTATGTTGATAGTGATCCAATTACATCAACAGGCGAGCAGTGACAGCTTACCCTGTATATCATTTGTGTTCAAAAACATATTTACATGTACAGGTAGTGTAGCAGACTATTCCATTGCCTACCAACATGGGGCTTGCCTGTTCGAATCCCCGTGTTACCTCCGGCTTGGCCGGGCGTCCCTACAGACACAATTGGCCATGTCTGCGGGTGGGAAGCTGGATGTGGGTATGTGTCCTGGTCGCTGCACAAGTGCCTACTCTGGTCGGTAAGGGCACCTGTTTGGGGGGGGGGGACTGGGGGGAATAGTGGGATCCTCCCACGTGCTATGTCCCCCTGTTGAAAATCCTCACAGTCAGGTGAAAAGAAGCGGCTGGCGACTCCACCTGTATCGGAGGAGGCACGTGGTAGTCTGCAGCCCTCCCCAGATCGACAGAGGGGGTGGAGTAGTGACTAGGACGGCTTGGAAGAGTGGGATAATTGGCCGGATTCAATTGGGGGGGGGGGGGGGTTACAGTGCAGTGTGATGTCATGTGATGTCTTGTAGTTGACGTCTGCTCAGCAGTCAAAGCAGGTATGAACAGTAGTCATCAATGGATGCCAAAATATGCTGTTTGGCCCTCTGGAGTTATTGGCGATAACTCAATAAAGCATTTGTGATTGGAAAAGTCCAGCTTAATTCCTTTGCAATATAAAATATGTATTACACCAACCCCTTCATTCTTTTTGCATCTTGTTCCCACCCAGGAATGTATACTTAATAGGACAATGACGGATAGCTACATCCAGTTGTGCATATTGTTGAAAGAAAGTCATACTAACAACTCAAATCAGTTTAAGTAATTATAAGTTTCAAGTGCTCCTGTGTTGATAGAAATTGCCCTTGTCCTTTAATCTTCGGAAATGTGATATTTTTCTAGTATATTCATCCTTTTGACACTCACATTAGGCATACTGTTACTGCATTTATGCATTTTAAATCAGTGTTACCTATACTCCACTTTTTGCATAATGAAGGACCTCAATATATAGCCTATTCTACACCTGATAGGAACATTAACAGAAATTAACATATAGCATTATACCTTCTCTCTTCACAAAGTGAAGGGAATCTGGGAAAGTATTGAAATTGACAAGTGATATTGCGTAGAAAATGGTAAGGTTTGAATACTGATTTTGGCACATCTTTATTCAGTCTGACAGCCACCCTGGCCAGCGTCGGAGCCGCCAGCATTCCCAGTGCCGGTCTGGTGACCATGCTGCTGATCCTGACTGCTGTAGGCCTGCCAACCCAGGACATCAGTCTGCTAGTCGCTGTTGACTGGCTGCTGTGAGTTTGCCCTCAAAAATTGAACTATTTATATCATATTTATAGTTTTATACTTTTTTAAAAAAAAAACAATTTTGCTCTAATTATATATCTGAGATCTTATTTTGCTCCTTATTCACTCCCATTTTGGTATTTTGGTATTTCCGCCTTTTTGATGTCACTTTTTTGATTTTGATGTTTGATTCCAAACTACCAATTACACCTCTCAAACCATTTCACTTCTTTATCTTTGCTCAACCTTTTCTGTGAACAGGGACCGATTCAGAACCTCAGTGAATGTGGTGGGTGACTCCTACGGTGCAGGCATCGTGTACCACATGTCCAAGGCAGAGCTGGAGGAGTTGGATGCTCACGCGAAATCTGACGACATTGAAATGATGACAAAGAACCAGTCTTATTACGATGACATGAAGAACCACCACGAAAACAATTCCAACCAGTGCGTCTTAACCGCTACCGCTTCCAACGGTGCTAACAATTCAGTCATAGTAGATGAATGCAAGGTACAATTAGTAATGCTTACGGACATAGAGACTTGTATATAACACTCTTTGTATTGCATGTTCATACTGCTCATTAGTTTTTGCTTTTCTGTTTTTTATTTTTTTGCATCGTCAGACATAACAATGGAACTATTATTTAAATATTATTAATTTTATAGCAGCGGAACCAAAAAAAAAGAGAAAACAATCAATGCATGTAAATATTGGACCCTTTTCCCTGCTCTTGAATAGCGGCCTTTGTGTTGTGTGAATATGATACGATTTCTTCAAAAAACCAAAAAACAAACCAAAAAAAACCTAACTGCTAGACCGTACCAAGGTAATACAAAATGGATCCTGATATCTGTATTACAACATCCACAAGACTAGCAAATTGTTCATTAAATGGAAATGTCCCATCTTCTATCAATTCAAATTAGTGAAGACTTCATTTTGATCTCATGCCCATAGTTCATGTTCAGCCTATTCTGATTACGTTAAATTTGTGGAAACTGGCTCTAGCAGACAGGGGATAGCTATAATCCTGACCAGTATCATCATGGGGAATTATGTGAAAAGTGGCCCTCCACCATTAACCAATGTTAGACGGACGTCGGCGTGAATCTCCAATCTATTCTAATCTAAAATAATCTAATATGGGAATCCAACTATCAACCATTACTGTCCTATGAATCCAGCGCAAAGGCTTGGTATTTCAAGTGTCCATCTTTTCTTTTTTTTTTCTATTATGTGTTGGCTGTAAATAACATGAATAGCATTTCTAACACTGTTTTGTACATGTGCAACATTGTAGAATGCCTTGCAAATTAACATTTGTTCTCCTTCATACATAACAAAGACATCACTTTGTAGTGTTTTGTACCTTGTCATCAATTTAATGTATTTCATAATGTGCTCACATTTTTCACTGCCTGTGAAGTCTGTGGTCATTGTAAATTTGTGGTCTGTTTCCAGGTCAGTAAGGGAAAGTGTGTTCCATTCCAAGGACTACCATAGGCATGATCCTCAGTGGTCATCCAGGAGTTGAAGAATTCCTCCATTATTTGTCCATGTTGTATTAAAGCAGTAGTACCCGAGAGGTTGTACGCTGATTACCAAAATCCCAGTAGACAACATCTACGGGTATTGTAACTTTGATCAAATGGTTAGGAATGCATGTGCATGGCCTTAAAAGTTTTGCCAAATTAGGGAAGGGCTTATTAAACCATCTCCTTAGTTATCATAAAAGCTGGCATTGCAAGCAATACAGCATGGCCAGACATGCTTTTTGGCAAATTTTGGCAGGATAAACAAAAATCCAATTTCACCATGCTTGGTGAAAATATAGACATCGTATCCTGTAAACAAGATCGTTAAATCACATGCTATGTGTTAGCTACATTTGCCCCTGCCTGATGCCCTTGACCTAGAAGATAATGAGTACTCTGGGCACCCGGGTAGCGTAGCGGTCTATTCCGTTGCCAGAGGTAACACGGGGATCGGCGGTTCAAATCCCCGTGTTACCTCTGGCTTGGTCGGGCGTCCCTACAGACACAATTTGCTGTGTCTGTGGGTGGGAAGCCAGATGTGGGTATGTGTCCTGGTCGCTGCACTAGCGCCTCCTCTGGTTGGTCTTGGCACCTGTTCAGGGGGGAGGGGGAACTGGGGGGAATAGAGTGAGCCTCCCATGTGCTACGTCCCCCTGGTGAAACTCCTCACTGTCAGGTGAAAAGCGGCTGGCAACTCCACCTGTATCGGAGGAGGCCTGTGGTAGTTTGCAGTCCTCCCCAGATTGGCAGAGGGGGTGGAGCAGCGACCGGGATAGCTTGAAGAGTGGGGTAATTGGCCCGGTACAACTGGGGAGAAAAAAAAAAGGGGGGGGGGGTCTAAAAGAAAAAAAAGAAGATAATGAATACTCTTTGTCTGTGCCTCGGCTCCTCTGTTGAGATCTTCCTGATGACTGCTTGCAGGTAACCTCGGCCACAAACGGCTCTGCTGCGGAGTGCACGCTTGTTGAAGAGGAACCATGGAAACATGAATAATGGCAGCACAGAGATCCCCTGCTCCTGGGCTCCACAAGCTTTCCTATTATCTGGTGAAAAAAAGAGTCAACGAAAAAAAAGTCACAAGAACAGAACTACTTTTTTATGTAGCATAGTCTTTTTTTTAAATTTTTTTTTTATTAGTCCCTTTGTAGTTTTTCTAACTGTCTATCTGACTGATTACTAATACTAGTTCACTTAACCGTGAAATGATAAAAGATATATTTTACCTATTAGGGCACTATTATGTGCTATGTAGCAAACACTTGCACAACACACTTCAAGGCTTGGGGAGGGAAAGAAAAGAAAAGAAAAAAAAAACTGAAATTATGCCCAGTGAAATATGCATTCTGATTCAATATCGGTATGTGGCTAAATCATAAAACTACAACAAGTCAGAATGAGAACAACCTGTACATTTGATACAACCCATTCATTGGTGTGATGCCAGACGATGAGTGGGCGTTAGAGCATTAGTCATGGCCAGCAAGTGGAGCGCTAGCACTGACAAATTCTTTGCATCACAAGGCCAATACCGATGTGGTAGGCCGTTTCTTTTCAACTCTGTCTCCGTTATCTCAGATGATAACCTATAATTCTTGACCGACAGAGCTTTTTGAAGTGGATCTGGCTGTCTTTATTGCCCAGTAAATAACCACTACCCGTCACATTTCGTCAATGAAATGGTTATAAAGGGGTAGGAGGCAGATAGACATAACAATAATGGCTAGAAAAAAAAACCAACAACAACACTCTGAACCCAAAATTCAAGCTTCTGTGCAAGCACGCGTACTACTGAATCCTAAAGCACAAATTATACCAGGGAGCCACTGACTCCTTTATTTGTATAATGTATAGAAAAGGGACTTTTTTTCCTCTTTGTTGCCTGTTGTGTGGGACGTTCTATGAATATATTAAATGTGTATGAGTGAGCGTGAGTGAGAGAGAGTTAGGGATGAGCACACAACCAAGTCACTTATAGGGACCAAATAGGCAGAAAATCAATCAATCAATCAACTCGGAGAGGCCATTAAACGGTCTCCATGACACCACTGACTACCCTTTTTTCTGGTTTCGTACCACCTCTCCCATTTACAATCAACAGTCAAAGAAATTGGCATTGTCACTTGTTATAATCTGAAGAAAATCTCAAAATTCAAGCTAAGAGAATCACTGCCATAGCTACGAAAAAAGGTTAATAAATGAATTAACGGAAGGAATTCCAACACAGTGTTTACTTGCTTATATAAATTTGTTTTCCCTTTTTCAAAGAAACAACTTGGTAAAGCCAATGAAACAAATCTTTCTTTGAATATTGCGATATTGAATTTGACAGGCTTTACATTTTCAACAAAAATCAATAAAGCCGAGTTGCCAGTGTGCAAAATCTTAAATCGTACACATGGAAAAACCGCAGCTGCAAACAAAAATCAAAACAAAACAAACAACAAAAAAAAAAGTCACTTTCCCTAGTTATCTCGGATCAATTATTTCGAGAATCCCATTAAGGCAGAACTGGAAGCATTCGGGCATCAATGTAAACTCATTTGTCGGGAAGAGATATTTGACCAGACCTATAATGGTTATTTGCACGTGCAAGCTGTTCACGTTCTCTAATGAACTGCTAATGACTTTCTCTGTGCCATGCAGAGGACGCTTTCACTTTAAATGCAGCGACTCCATGCTGCAAAATATTTTTTCAATATATATATACATTTTTCTTTTTAAAGGCAACAATGTCATTATGAGCCAATATGATAAGAGATTACCTGCGAGTTTCTCAAAACATGTCTCAAATCCTGTCACCAGGCTTGATTAGAATAAGCACACAAATTTGAAACTTGACATTCCAAATGTTGAATTATCCTAAGCTTGTTTACTATCTGAAAGCACAAAGAGCTGCTTACTATCTGAAAGCACAAAGAGATGCTTACTATACAATGAACGGTTGATGGGATGCAGACATTTAGCCACTGGAAAACCTTGTTGAAGATGAGGAGGAAAGTGAGTGTAGACACTCAGATGGATTCTTGGCCTGCACGACTCGAGATGGGATGGTTACATGACACTTTTAGAGGAAGAGTTGCCCGTTCCATTTTTAATCAGTCCTAAACAGGTAAAACAGCCACCAGAGCTCAAGACTGTTTGTTCAGACCCTTAGATGCTGCAGTTTTACATCCATATCGGTCAAGACATGTTAGTTTTCTTACACACAGCACAACACTGGAAACAAGACAGCACATGCTTGCCAGCTTATCAGGTGATAAATATTCATCCCTCTATCAGAAGCAAATAACTCAAGAAGGACTAGAAATACAGAAACCAACCTTGGCTACTGGCTGCTAGCCCGTGTGTGAGATGTTCTTTGTGCAGACAAAATTTGCTTTATGTATGTGTGCATTTGATTTCTCTATCAATATTTTGTTCCTTTCTGTGGTCTTTTTCTGTTCATTGCGCTTAATGACAACCTTGCCTTGGAAATGTAAGCTTCAAACTGTGCACTCAGTTTGACCATTAAGTCAAATGCCAATTAAAGTAACACTAGATAACTTAACAAAAATATAGCACACTCTGTCCTTTAGTTGCTGAAACAGTTTCTCCCACACTTTTTACGTTGCTTTTGAGCATGTATTAAAAAAAAAACCCGCTTTACACTAGTGTTTTGCTGTATACACTGCGTGCACATGAAACAAACATGCACTCATGCACACACACGCACACACACTCACACAGACACACACACACACACACCTTTTCGTTCAAATGCACAGATGTACACCTGCACTGACATACATGCAAATACTTTAAAAACCATGATAGAAGGTCACTGCATTCATTGATGTAATCATGAGCTGAGCTGCAGAACACAGCGGTGATACTCGGACGGGCCCCTTTTCAGCCGGATCTTTTGCCCTTGTGATCACCAGGAAGAGGCTCTCCAATAAGGAGACGAAACAAACTATATAGTGTCATCATTGGGGATTGAGTGTTGGACCACTATTATGTTCAAAATCACGGATTTAGAAGCATGAAGTTAAAAATGATGATTTTGTTTTTGCACCACTATCTTAAAAGCATGACATTTGAAGTGCCTCCTTGCACTTTGTGTATATATTGTAGGTAACAAATGTTTTTTGTTTGTTTGTTTGTTTTTATTTTTTATTTTGGGGGTGTCGAGACGTTATGTAGAAATATAGACTCACTGCTGTTACATTTTTAATGTAATTCTCTAGAAAAATAGTATACATGTCCTAAAAATTAGAATAGATAAAATGTATACAGAGAAACATGTAATACATTGCTTGTTTTTTTTCTTTCTAATAGCTCTTAACTAGCTGTTTCACTTACCTGTCACACATCATTATATAAATATGTTTTTTGTATCTAATGTAAACGTTTTGAATGTTTGTTCCATAAAGATATAAGCGGTATGCATTCATCTTCAGTGTACATAAATAAATATATAATTGTTTTGTTCAGTGGCAATACAGGATTTTTCTGAAATTACAGTGATGTGGACGCGGACATTGTTTGCAGTAAGAGAAAGACGAAGGGGAAGTATCTGTTCGGAAAGTTTGGGCCCACCTAGCATAACGAGCTATATTGGTGACATGAAAGTTACAGTTGGTTTTGCAACAGAGGGAGAAAAAAAAAAGGTCAGATTAGCCCCATGTGTAGTATAGAGTGAGGAATTATTAGAGGATTTACTGACAAGAGAAAGAATGGTGTATTCAAATACCTGGTGTAGCTGATACCTGGTATAACAGCAGCATTCCTCAGGTGGCACGTGTCCCGCTATACTGTCTTAAAAATGAAAAGAAATCACCTTTTGGTGCATGCTCCTTCACAAAAGCTGCAAGACATGGGAATATAGACCCAACAGTTTAATTTCGTCAAGCTGCCTATATGCAATTTTTTTTCTTCAAATTTACCATTACAAGAGCCTCCGTCACACTTCCCATGTGTCATCGTCGAAACATCAGTCAAAAACCACTTGGTGAAACTACTTATCTATCCCACATCTATTACTCTTCCTGCTGTTTTATAGATAAGTATGAACTCAACAAACCACCACATGTTGTGTTAATGGTACTAATGAAATGGAAATTGATTGGCACCATGTTGCTGAGATGAGCCAGTATATCTTTGAGCCTATTTTCTGCAGACGTGTCTGTCTTTCTAAAGAGAGTCCTGAGTAGATTTGATAACCCATTTTACTTCTCCCTGTACATCTTTTTCCTTTCCAACTTCCCTCTTTGTAAAGCTGCTGTAATTTTGATTTAAAGGGAAAGAGTATGTGTGGGGGAGATACAATATTGGAAAAAATAAAGAAAAAAAATACAAATTTAAATTCCTTTCTTTCCCTGGTGTATGGTATACATACAATTATGTTCATACATATCAATAAGTGTTGTACCTCTGGTGTACATATACAAATATTATAACTAATAAATGTTGATTCATAACTAAATGTTGTCCATTCTTTTAGGTTTTTTGCATCGATTACTTACAAAATATTTAAAATATATTGTGCACCAAGACAGACTAGAGCATATTTTATATCAAGCTGCTGATTCTAAGTAAGGCCTAAAGTTTACATTTTACAAATGTGTGCCTCTTAATGCAGAATGAAAATATTACTTCAGCTAAGTTTATTTCATTTTTTTAGCATAGGTTAGTTTACAGGTACACTTTCCCTAGACATTTGAACCAACACTATCTATACCATTAATCATACAATCACAAAATAGCAGACAGTGCATAAAGTTTCATTGTTTGCCAACTAATTTTGCACCTACAAGGAACCAGCTCTGTGGGCAAAGGCACAAAGACGAGGCATTTTTAAAAAAATATCTACACTGTAAAAAAAACTGTAAAAGAAACGGTAAAAATTCTGGCAGTAAAGTTTCCAGATGAATACCATCAAATTACAGTAAATAATCCTACCACAAAATTACATGTAATAAACTGTAACAATACAGAGCAGGTTTTACAGTCAAAATTAATAAAATTATAGTACGTTATTCTTGATAAATGTCCATTAAACAGTGGAAAAACAGATATGTCAAAATACATTAAAAACAACTACTTTTCAGGTTAATCTCTGTAAATTTAGGGTATTTATTAGTTACTTTATGAAACTGCCCAGTCTATCTACAGTAATTTCCTAATATTATTTTTTTCATGTACAATAACTAAGAAATAATGTATAGAAACACAATAAGTACATAAAACAAAAGACAAATTTCTGCACATTTACTGTATTAATTACCTAAATTTAACACCACTCTAAATTAAGGGCATTTAGTAGTTACTTTGTGAAACTGCCCAGTCTATCTACAGTCATTTACTATGATTTTTTCCCAATGTTTAATGACTATGAAATAACATAAAAACGCAATAATAACATAAAACCAAATACAAATGTCTGCACATTTACAGTATTGGTAATTTTAGAGAACTACTGTATTTAAAAAAAAGTTCATTGGACAGTGAGGGTAAAGCACCTCAGCAAGAGAAAGAGCAGACAGCACACCAGAATAAATTGTCAGAACACTTTGTTCCTAGAGTGCCAAGGAACCATGAAGGAACCCTCTTCTATTCACTGTTAGTAATTGAGGCAATTTTTACAGTAAATTTTACAACAATACACTGTATTCATGTTTTTACTGTAAATGACAATGCATAATGGTATTTCTTTTTGTTTTTATTATTTCGAACGTTAAAATTTTTTAAAATGTATAATAAAAGAAAATAAAAGAGAAAAAAAAATCAAAACAAGCAAGCAATATCACCATCAAACATTTGTTTTAAATCTCGGCAGTTCAAAAAGGAGTAGGCAGAAGTATTAAAAAAAAACTTTTCTAGTCCTACCCCATTTTTCTATTTTAGTATTTCAACAGTGAACTGTGCGATTTAAATGAAAACTCAATCATCTACCACCAGTGACCATGACGTCTATTCTAGTAAACCATACAAAGATCATTCATTCAACACAACAAGAACAAAGCAAGTGCAGAGCAACATCAAAATAACTCAAGAACAACTCACATAAAATGTCACAGCTCCATCCCATATCTGTTCAAAATATTATTTTTAAAGAGTCTTTCAAATTTGTTTATTGAGTCACATGTTTTTATTTCATCACTTCAATTATTCCGTATCTTGACACCTTTGGTTGTGACACAATGATATTTTACATTTGTCCTTACTGGGTTTGGTTTAAACGTACATATTCCCCTCAGGTCATAATTACTTTCCCTCAACTGGAACAACCCCTGGATACTGTTGGGTACTTTATGATTTAACACCTTGTACATGATTTGAGCAGTTTTAAAGTCCACCAGATCTTTGAATTTTAGTGTTTTTAGATGATAAAGAGTTGGTTTGTTGGTTCTCTGCAGTTGGCCCTGTTTACTATCCTAATGGCTCTTTTTTGAATAATAAAGATTGAATCGTGTTGGTTTTATGTGTTCCCCCACACTTCCACACAGTAGGTGATGTATGGAAGTATGAGGGAACAGTACAAGGTGTAAAGTGAAGCTTGATTTAGAAGATCTTTGACTTTGAATAGTATTGCATTTGATTTGGATACTTTGGCCTTGGTATAATTTATATGTGGTTTCCAACATAATTTATTGTCCACTATTACCCATTATTGTCCACTAAATTTATGGACATTCCTGTAATATTATTGTAACTACACTTTAAAAGTGGGATTTTACTGCCACTGCATAGCATTGTGGGGATGCTGTCTTCTGATATTTGAATTTACGCGACCAACAGTACCAGAGCGTACAACTACGTAGTTTGCCATGGTCTACTGTGCCTGACCGCAACAAGGAACAAATCTCCGGTATGTAACATGAAATATATTGTTTAAGTCTGTGGATATATTAATACTGCTTATCTGAGTCAGGACTGACTATTCTGTTTGGCTTGTTTCAGTCACATTACCTAGAGTATTACAATAACTACCATTAGCTAGCTCAAATACTGTCAGTCTCTCAGTTGTGGGCTACTATCATCTAACTTTCCAGTGGGTCGGTCTCTCTGTGGGCCACTTGAGCATTATTATTATTATTATACAAATGTCCTTTAACTTCATGCCATAATACAACACACTAACTGGGCCCATTCCTTGGGCCTAGGGTTAGAATGAGGTAGAAGTCTATTTGATGGATAGTGCCTTTCTTGGGATATGAGATGTTCCAAGTAGTGCGATCTTCTGTAGTTCTTGTATTCTGATGATACCCGGGATCCATTGGGTGTATTTCTCCATCCCTTTTTTTACAAATCCCAGGGCTCCTATCACTACTGGTATTGTTGTGGTTTACATTCCCCACATTCGTTCAATCTCTATTTCAAGGTCTTTATATTTCAACAGTTTTTCAGTTACTTTTACTGAGGTGTTCCTTTCAGTCGGGATGGACATGTCGATGAGTAGGCTGCTTTTTTCTTTTTTGTTCTTGATGTTGATGTCTGGTCTGTTGGCCTTTATCTCACGATCTGTCTCTTTTGTGTTGATGTTGAATTCTTTGCAGATGTTCCAGTGCCGGTATGTATTATTAATTATTATTATTATTATTATTTTGAGCAGTCCATTATACAAAATCAAGAGTAAGAGAGAGATGCGTCATCTACTCGTCAGCCATCAATGTTAGTTAAGTGTCTACATATGCACTCATGACGTCATTCTTGCTAGGCCCAGTTAAGTTGCCCCCGGGTTATTATTGCATTGATTACACGTGTTACAGGGCAGACAATTGTATTTTGACTTCCGCTTTGTAAGTTAGCAGTAAATGTAAGCTATATTGGATATAGCGTCTGGTATCTTCAGATGTCATAACTTTGTGCTTGACGACTGAGGCAGAAGAGCAGAGCGGGTGTAGCCTCTCAGTAAGCCGTCTATCTAAAATAAGCTGTGAGTGTGCCCCTTTTCTTGAGAGTTAACATAGTTCTGTTGAAAGGCAGTGTGTGAATGTAGTGCAGCTATTTAGTGCTCTTTTAGTGATCATATTGTGTTAATGAATTTCAGGAGAGACACTGAGTGCTGACAAATGGATGATGTCCATGGAAGGAATGATTGTGATGGGGCCTCACAGCAATCTTTTGAAAGGAGGGGCAGTGATCTTCACTGCTTGCCAAGTTTTCAAGCTCCAATAGCCTAAAGAGTCCTCAAGCACACTTAAGTTTTTCCAAAGGCATGTTTAATCTGTTTAAACACCAATAAAGAAAATAGATCCATCATTCCCATATGCTAAAAAACTCAGCCACTGAGGATGCACAAGCCAGTGCATCCTTAGTGCCGGTCCCAAGCCCGGACAAATGGGGAGGGTTGCGTCAGGAAGGGCATCCGGCGTAAAATCTTTGCCAAATCAAATATGCGGATCATAAATAAGACTTACATACCGGATCGGTCGAGGACCGGGTTACCAACGACCGCCACCGGTACTGTTAACCAGCAGGGTGTCGGTGGAAACTATGCTACTGTTGGGCGAAGGAGAAGGAGAGGGGGAAAGCATGTCCAGAGGCAGCTAGAGAGGAGGAAGGGTAGGCATGTGGAGGTGAGCGTTGGAACTTTGAATGTTGGCACTATGACTGGTAAAGGGAGAGAGCTGGCTGACATGATGGAAAGAAGGAAGGTAGGCATACTGTGTGTGCAAGAGACCAGGTGGAAGGGGAGTAAGGCCAGGAGTATTGGAGGTGGGTTCAAACTCTTCTACCATGGTGTGAATGGGAGGAGTAATGGGGTAGGGGTCATTCTGAAGGAAGAGTATGTCAAGAGCATGCTGGAGGTGAAGAGAGTGTCAGACAGAGTGATGAGTATGAAGCTGGAAATTGAAGGTTTATTGCTGAATGTTATCAGCGCATATGCCCCGCAAGTTGGGTGTGAGATGGATGAAAAAGAAGAATTCTGGAGTGAGTTGGACAACATGGTGGAGAGGGTACCCAAGGAGGAGAGAGTGGTGATTGGAGCGGACTTCAATGGACATGTTGGTGAAGGGAACAGAGGTGATGAGGAGGTGATGGGAAGGTATGGAGTCAAGAAGAGAAATGTGGAAGGACAGATGGTGGTCGATTTTGCGAAAAGGATGGAAATGGCTGTGGTGAATACATATTTCAAGAAGAGGGAGGAACACAGGGTGACGTACAAGAGTGGAGGAAAGTGCACACAGGTGGACTATATCTTATGTAGAAGGCACCATCTAAAAGGGATTGGAGACTGCAAGGTGGTGACAGGGGAGAACGTAGCTAGGCAGCATCGGATGGTGGTCTGTAGGATGACTTTGGAGACCAAGAAGAGGAAGCGAGTGAAGACACAGCCGAAGATCAAATGGTGGAAGTTGAAGAAGGAAGACTGTTGTGTGGAGATCAGGCAGGAGTTAAGACAGGCACTGGGTGGTAGTGAAGAGTTGCCAGATGGCTGGACAACCACTGCAGAAATAGTGAGGGAGACAGCTAGGAAGGTACTTGGTGTGTCATCAGGACAGAGGAAGGAAGACAAGGAGACTTGGTGGTGGAATGAGGAAGTACAGCAAATTATACAGAGGAAAAGGTTGGCAAAGAGGACGTGGGATAGTAAGAGAGATGAAGAAAGTAGACAGGAGTACAAGGAGATGCAGCGTAAAGCAAAGAGAGAGGTGGCAAAGGCAAAGGAAAAGGCGTATGGTGAGTTGTATGACAGGTTAGACACTAAGGAAGGAGAAAAGGACTTGTACCGATTGGCTAGACAGAGGGACCAAGCTGCAAAGGATGTGCAGCAAGTTAGGGCGATCAAGGATAGAGATGGAAATGTGCTGACAAGCGAGGAGAGTATGCTAAGAAGGTGGAAGGAGTACTTTGAGGGGCTGATGAATGAAGAAAATGAGAGAGAGAGAAGGTTGGATGATGTAGGGATAGTGAATCAGGAAGTTCAGTGGATTAACAAGGAGGAAGTGAGGGCAGCTATGAAGAGGATGAAGAGTGGAAAGGCAGTTGGTCCTGATGACATACCTGTGGAGGCATGGAGATGTTTAGGAGAGATGGCAGTGGAGTTTTTAACTAGATTGTTTAACACAATCCTGGAAAGTGAGAGGATGCCTGAGGAGTGGAGAAGAAGCATACTGGTACCGATTTTCAAGAACAAGGGCGATGTGCAGAACTGTAACAACTACAGAGGTATAAAGTTGATCAGCCACAGCATGAAGATTTGGGAAAGAGTAATAGAAGCTAGGTTGAGAGGAGAGGTGATGATCAGCGAGCAGCAGTATGGTTTCATGCCACGAAAGAGCACCACAGATGCGATATTTGCTTTGAGAATGTTGTTTGAGAAGTATAGAGAAGGCCAGAAAGAGTTGCATTGTGTCTTTGTAGATTTATAGAAAGCTTATGACAGAGTGCCGAGAGAGGAGGTGTGGTATTGTATGAGGAAGTCAGGAGTTGCAGAGAAGTATGTAGGAGTGGTGCAGGATATGTATGAGGGAAGTGTGACAATGGTGAGGTGTGCGGTTGGAATGACAGATGGGTTCAAGGTGGAGGTGGGATTACATCAAGGATCGGCTCTGAGCCCTTTCTTGTTTGCAATGGTGATGGACAGGTTGACGGACAAGATCAGGCAGGAGTCTCCATGGACAATGATGTTCACGGATGACATTGTGATCTGTAGCGAGAGTAGGGTGCAGGTTGAGGAGAGCCTGGAGAGGTGGAGGTATGCACTGGAGAGAAGAGGAATGAAAGTCAGTAGGAGCAAGACAGAATACATATGCGTGAATGAGAGAGAGGACAGTGGAATGGTCAGGATGCAAGGAGTGGAGGTGACAAAGGCATTTGAGTTTAAATACTTGGGGTCAACTGTCCAAAGTAACGGGGAGTGCAGTAGAGAGGTGAAAAAGAGAGTGCAGGCAGGGTGGAGTGGGTGGAGAAGGGTGTCAGGAGTGATTTGCGACAGAAGGGTACCAGCAAGAGTTAAAGGGAAAGTTTACAAGATGGTTGTGAGACCAGCTATGTTATATGGTTTGGAGACAGTGACACTGACGAAAAGACAGGAGGCGGAGCTGGAGGTGACAGAGTTGAAGATGCTAAGATTTTCATTGGGAGTAACGAAGAAGGACAGGATTAGGAATGATTATATTAGAGGGACCGCTCAGGTTGGACGGTTTGGAGACAAAGCAAGAGAGGCAAGATTGAGATGGTTTGGACATGTGTGGAGGAGAGATGCTGAGTATATTGGGGGAAGGATGCTGAATATGGAGCTGCCAGGGAAGAGGAGAAGAGGAAGGCCAAAGAGGAGGTTTATGGATGTGGTGAGGGAAGACATGCAGGTGGCTGGTGTGACAGAGGAAGACGCAGAAGACAGGAAGAAATGGAAACGGATGATCCGCTGTGGCGACCCCTAACGGGAGCAGCCGAAAGTAGTAATAGTATATTCCCATATACTAAAAAACCCTTTAGTTTCTGGAATGTTCCACAAACCACTTGGTTTGTGTACAGTTTTGTTAGGCTACGGCATACTTTATGTTTTGATGTCATTGTTAAGTGTCTTTTCTACCTTTATGTAGATTTATGCAAAGATTTATGTAAACACAGGTTAGTCCGTGATCATCATCTTCTTTCGGCTTGGTTCCCGTTTCTCAAGGGTCACCACAGTGGATTTTTGCCCTCCATAGCTTTCTGTCTGCCCATCCCTCTCCCACAGTCCAACCTTCCTCATCTTGTTCTCTAGCTGGTCTCTCCATCTTTTCCTTGGTCTTCCTCTTTTTCTTTTGCCAGGTATTTCTACGTCCACTACCTTCTTTCCTACATAGCCTATGCCTCCTCTCTGTACATGTCCAAATCATCTCAATCTTGTCTCTGAACTTCTCATCCATTCCTCTGATCTTGAACGTATCTCTCAATTCTTCATTTTTCTTCTGGTCTTTTCTACTCACTCCTAAGAACCAACGCATCATGATCATCTCTGCTACCTGTAATGTAGATTCTAGCCTCTCTGTTGTTGTCACTGCTTCCATACCAGAGAGCATGGCAGGCCTGACCATTTATTTGTATACCTTGCCCTTTACTCTCAATGGCATTCTTTTGTCACAAAGTACTCGTTACCTTTCTCCATGAATTCCACCCAGATTGTGTCCTTTACTTGACCACCTTCTCACTACTGCCTTCAGTCTGTATTGCTGGTCCTAAGTACTGAATTTGTTAACTCCTGGAACATCTTCTCCTCCTCCATAGGTCAATCCTGGACTTTCTGCTTGCTTATTTATACATAGGTACTCAGTCTTTGTTCTTCTGATCATTAGTTCTCTGATCGCTAGTGTTTCTCTCCAATTGATTAGATGATTATATTGTTTTATTAGCCACACAACCAAGGCTGGTGAAATTTGTTTTTGGTACAAATTAAACTCTGAAATACAATACATACTAGATGGACAACAACAGACACTCCACATATTATCATGAACAATACAGTTACACAATAACAGAAATAAACATACCACACATAACAATTAGGTGAATGGTGGCATTTATACTAATGGTGTGTGAGGAGGGGAGTATAGGGAGGAATTCAGAGTTCTGATAGCTGGGGGGGGGTGTCTGTGAAGTATTTAGTCTTAGTGGACAGTGACCTGTAGCGCCTCCCTGAGGGAAGGAGGTGGAAGAGGTGATGAGTAGGATGTGAGGGGTTGGAGATGATCTTCTTTGCTCGCTTTACAGTCTGGTTAGTATGTAGAGATTCAACGGAGGGGAATGAGTTGCCTATGATTTTGGATGCCTTGTTGACAATCTGCTGAAGTTGTTCCGTGTTTGACTGTCCGTGCCACCATACCATACTGTAATAGAAGAAGTTATGATGGATTCGATAATGGCTGGGTAAAACAGAACGAGCAGTTGATGTTTGATCCGGTATTTTTTAAGTTGCCTAAGAAAGTCATTGAGCTTTTGCAATGATGTGTTATGAGTTAATTTTCCACTTCAGGTTATTGCTGAGGTATGTTCCAAGGATTTTAAAAGAGTCGGGCGGTGGTGATGGGGTCTCTGTTTGAGATCTTCGAGATCTCCCTCTACCCTTCCCTTGTCCTCATTTGCTAGTATGAAGTCATCAGCAAACATCATGCTCCATGGTGGCTCCTTCTTAAGATGTTCTGTGCGGCTGTCCATCAGTATCACAAATAGGAAAGGGCTCAACACTGATCCTTGATGCAGTCCTATCTTTACCTCAAACTCGCTTGTTATTCTCACTGCACACTGAACTATGGTCTTACAGTCCCTGTACATGTCCTGAATTACGCTGATGTAATTTTCTGCCACTCTCTTTGCTCTCAGGCAGTGCAACTCCTCCCTTGGTACTCTGTCATATGTCTTCTCCAAATCAATTAATACACAGAGCAATTCTTTTTGTCCTTTAATGTATTTTTCAGCTATGGTCCTGAATACAAATATCACATCTGTGGTACTTCTTCTAGGCATGAATACAAGTCCTTCTTTCCCTAGTCACTTCTTTCCTACGTCTCATTTCAATCACTCTCTCACATAACTTCATTATATCTACTACCACTGCTACTTTTGGCTGCTCTCATTAGGGATCGCCACAGCGGATCATCCATTTCCATATCTTTCTGTCCTCTGCATCTTCAGCTGTCACACCAGCCACCTGCATTTCCTCCCTCACCACATCCATAAACCTCCTGTTTGGCCTTCCTCTTTTCCTCTTCCGTGGCAGCTCCATATTCAGCATCCTTCTTCCAATATACCCAGCATCTCTCCTCCACACATCCAAGCCATCTCAAACTTGCCTTTCTTGCTTTGTCTCCAAACTATCCAACCTGAGCTGCCCCTCTAATATACTCATCCCTAATCCTGTCCTTCTTTGTCACTCCCAATGAAAATCTTAGCATCTTCAACTCTGCCATCTCCAGCTCCACCTCCTGTCTTTTCGTCAGTGCCACTGCCTCCAAACTATATAACATAGCTGGTCTCACAACCATCTTGTAAACCTTCCCTTTAGTGCTTGCTGGTACCCTCCTGTCGCAAATCCCTCCTGACACTCTTTTCCACCCACTCCACCCTGCCTGCACGCTCTTATTCACTTCTCTTCCACACTCCCCATTACTTTTGACAGTTGACCCCAAGTATTTAAACTCATACGGCTTCGTCACCTCTACTCCTTGCATCCTCACCATTCCACTGCCCTCCCTCTCATTTATACATAGTATGTATTCCATCTTGCTCCTACTGACTTTCATTCCTCTTCTCGCCAGTGCATACCTCCATCTCTCCAGGCTCTCTTCAACCTGCACCCTACTCTTGTTACAGATCACAATGTCATCCACAAACATCATAGCCCATGGAAACTCCTGCCTGATCTCATCTGTCAACCTGTCCATCACTACTACAAACAAGAAAGGGCTCAGAGCCGATCCTTGACGTAATCCCACCTCCACCTTGAACCCATCTGTCATTCCAACCACACACCTCACCACTGTCACATTTACCTCATACATATCCTGTACCATAACCTATATGCATAACTATTAACTATAAGTTATGCATAACTTAGTTATATGTCCAATCAATTTTATCCCTCCGCAGTTGTTGCAACTTTGAGCATCAATTTTTTGTAAATTGCCAATATGCTCTTTCTCCATTCATCTGGCATTTTCCCAGTCTGTATTATGTAGTTGAAGAGTCGAGTCAGGAACTCTATGCCAGTTTCGCCAGTATTTCCAAACTTCTGCTGGTATACTGTCCGGTCCCACAGCTTTTCCATTTTTCATTCATTGATCATCTCATCCCTTGTAATCTCCCCCATGTCTTCTTCGTTCCTTCGTGGTTCATCTGTTCTTCTTTCTCTGTTATTCACTTCATTCATTTGGTGCCTGAAATAATCCCTCCATCTCTGTAAAATATCCTCATCTTTCGACAGTACTCTCTTATCCATGATGGACAGCAATTTTTTAAAATCAAAACGTTAATCAATTAATTAATTAAATAACCGATTAACCAATTACTTACTTTTTGGGGGGGGGGGGTTGTGGCTTTTATTAATAGTTTTTTGAAGCAAACGTAGACAACTTTTCAACCCCCCCCCCGGATATCCAAGTGTTTTTATTGTTTGCACCGCTGTCACAAAGACAACCGGATTGCTTTCCGTTGTAGCTTGGCTACTGTCCAAAGCAAGAAACAAGCATAAGAATCCAAATTTGAACTAGACACCACATACAACACCCAGGTGTTTTTTGATTGAATGCACAATAAAAAACACATTATTATAAATATCAGTTGATAACAATTGTCAACTGTTTTTGTACGCCTACAATGCAATTAGCCTTCAGCCCCTGCATTCAGTTGGTTTCTAGTAAAGTGTATTCCAACATACTAGAATGAAAAGAAGAATAAAATAAAATAAAAATAAAATAGAATAGAATACTCAAAATTACTGCTGGGATACGCTCTAGCATCCCTGCGACCCTGAGAGCAGGATGAGCGGTTTGGATAATGGATGGATGGATGGAGCAAAAGCTTAGTCCAAACCTACAAAACCCTTTGTTAACAATGTACATCCCACACGAGATGGGGAATCAATGTATTTGAGAAAATATATACATATATATATATATTTTTCTTTTTGTAATATATGACCTAAAATTTGCTAAGTGTTCCTTTAACCTCATATTTCAGTTTGTACCTAATGTGTTATATCCAAAATTTTAATACCAAATAACAAAGAAACTGCCAACGTAGCAGTAGACTAGTTCACATTTACTATGGTATTTTAAATAACTGACCCCCAGACAATGCTCTTGATGAAAGGGAATAACAGTGTACTGACTGCTTTTTGTAATGTACAAATTATATTTACCCTGTTGGTTGAAGGAAAACAAATACACGAACAGTACAAATTAGAACCATTTCAAAATAACAAATAGTAATTTTCAAAATACTATATCAAACAAAATTACCTTTACCACAATGTGTTAAGTTGTTTCAAACAAAACTACCTTTACCAAAATAATTATCAAACAAAAATTACCTTTACCAAAATAATTACCTGAAAAAATATGCAAAAATGAACCGGCTTGTGGCAAATATTATAACACAAAACTTAAAACCCCTTAGATTTCATTGGCAAAATCAAGATTTCTACGGTGGCTGAGATGTGTCGAACAAATTGCATATCCAAAATGCTTCGCAAAAAAAAAAGAAGAAAAAATACAGAAGCGCATTAATGGAAAACATAAATGCAAAAGACACAACACAAATCCAAAAGCTAGAACACAAATACAAAAGCGACAACAACGGATGTTGACAATGAAACGGGCCATTGTACCGTAATATGCACCCTTGCCGTGAAATGCAACCCCTTATTTAATAATAATAATAATAATAATAATAATAATAAATCAATCTTATATAGTGCTTTTCTAGTACCCAAAGTTGCTTTACAATAAATGGAGTGAAACAAGATGATAGATAAACATAACAGCGACATACAGGGGTGGATGGGAAGGGGGGCTACGAGAGGGAGAAGAGGCAGCCACACACGACGCCAGCAGTACTCTTCGACTTGGACAGATATAAAGGGAGAGAAAAACAAACATCATAAATCACATACATCACAGATGCAGGTCAAGCGCTCAGTCCCCAGCCTGCCCCAGACCAGGGGTGTATGAGCGGATGGGGGAGGGGGCACAAGAAGTCAATGGAGAAAAAGGTGTGTCTTGAGACAGGATTGGAAGAGTGGGAGGGATTCCGAGTCTCTAATATTTGGGGAAGTGAGTTCCAGAGCCTGGGAGCTGCTCTGGAGAAGGCTCGGTCACCAAAGCCGCGGAGGTTGGACCTGGGGGTAGAGAGAAGGGAGGCTGAGATGGATCTGAGGGACCGAGAGGGTTGGTAGGGGGAGAGGAGATCGGTCAGGTATGGGGGAGCCAGTTTGTGAAGGGCTTTATAAGTAAGAACCAGGATTTTATAATTGATCCAGTGGGAGATAGGTAGCCAGTGGAGGTCTTTTAGGACTGGGGTGATGAGGTGCCAGGATTTGGTGAGAGTTAAAAGTTGGGCGGATGCGTTCTGGACCAATCGGAGTCTCTTGATAGAGCTAGCACTGGTGCCATAGAGGAGTGAGTTGCAGTAATCGAGGCGGGAGGAGATGAAGGCATGGATCAGTATCTCAGCAGCAGGGCGTGTGAGAGAGGATCTTGAAGGTGGTTGAAGGAGGATTTGACCATTTGGCGGATATGTGGCTCAATGGAGAGGGTGGGATCAAGGATCACACCAAGGTTGCATGCCTGAGGGGAAGGGGAGACAGTAGTGCCATCGATGTTGAGTGCAAGGTTGTTGATTTGGCTGAGAGTGGACTTGGAGCCAATGAAGAGGAGTTCAGTTTTGTCACTGCTGAGTTTGAGAAGGTTTTGCTGCATTTAGCCATGCAAAACACCATATTTTCAACTTGCTCAAAAAAAAGAAAGAAAAATATTTCATTTTGTAATTATAACTGAGGTATATTTCCACAGAATGGGGTGTCATGGAATAAGAAAGGTATTGGTTTGCGTTCATTTTATCCGTTATGAATTATGGTGCCATGCGATTGTTCCGGCAGCGCATTATTCCAAAACCCCAATAGTATGAAAACTGTGCCATTGGACCAAAAGCCCATTTGTCACACAGCCCGCTGTCCCAAAAACAAATGCTTAATGATCCAAAAATAAACTCTACCTGCAGTTGTTAGTTCAGTGACTGCATGTGTTGTATCGAACTCAGTTTCCCCGTCGAGATTGGTTTCCCCTGGCCTTAAACCTACAGTACGGAAGTTTTGTCTCTCCCCTTTGGCAGTGACAGTAATTACATCTTTTCTTTCAGCACTCCCCAATGAGGAAAAGCTACTAGGGATGCGTTGATCTAATACGTATCAACCGATACTTACTGGAGCGTACACCGGTATACGATCGTATCGTATACCAGTATACGCTCCAATACGTATCGATACGATATGTATACCGGTATATGATACGATCCATCGGTATCAGTCAGATACTGGTCAAAATCCCTGGGTCAGATATGGAAAAAAATGTATAATCTAATACGATCCATTAGCCTAAACTATCATGTATATGCTTAACTAAACTTTGAGCGATGTACCTTAAAGAGAGATGCATCACGACGAGTAACGTGTCACATGCAGTAGCTAGAACATGGGTAAGACCATAGTGAGACATTACTGTGTCACCTGTGTGGAATTAGTTTAAGCTCAAGGGGGAAAAAAGCAAAACAGCCGAGTGCAATTTTTGCTATGCGAGTGTTTCGAGGGGTGGCAGCAGCGTTGGACACTTCAACACCACAAACTTGATTAAATACTTGCAGAAACATCATGGAAAGGAGTATGTCGAATTTAAACAGGCAACAAGCACCAAGAAAATACGTGTGCCGCAGCAACAAAAATTGCTGGAAACAATTCAGAAGCGTGAGAAACTCCCTCCATAGGGTCCGCGGTGGTGTAGCGGTCTAAGCATCGGCTTTGTGTCGATGTAGTTGCCCACCGGGGACCGGGGTTCGCGCCCCGGTCTTGTCAGATCCGACTATGGCCGGACTCGGTGAAGCAGAAATAATTGGCAACGCTGTCTTCGGGAGGGGGGCGGAGTCAGCTTGTGTTCTTCACATGAATGCGTCTCTGGGTGTGTTGGAAAAAGCAGTGGTTCGGCCTGGAGTCACCTTGTCACGAAAGTGGGGAGGTGTCTCCTTCGAGACTGCCGGCCGGCGAGATGCAGTTGGCGAATGCACGCAGTACAAGTGTGGGTGTTTGAACTAAAATAGGGATCGATTGGCTACTAAATTGGGAGAAAAAAGGGAAAAATCAGACTTAAATTTATTAGAAAAAAAAACTCCCTCTAGACAGCAACAAAACAAACTTGATAACGAAGAAAGTCACTGAATTCATTTTACTGGATGACAAACCCCCTTCTGTTGTTGAAAATGTGGGTTTTCAATGCTTAGTCGAACATTTGGAGCCTTGCTACACGTTGCCAAACTGGCATTTCATCTCTGAAACGGCTATCTAAGATAGGTACAAACAAGTGTGCAAATTCATTTCAAAATGCGTGGAAAACGTTGCCATGGTTAGTTTCACAACTGACATATGGAGCTCAGACATGTGTCTAATGTCATTACTAAGTCTGACAGCAGAGTGGATATACTCGAGTTTTATTTTGCACAAAGCAGTGCTGCAGGCTAAGCAGTTTTGTGGCTCACACAAAACTGAGAGTCCATCACTACAGCAATGGAGATGTTAAATGCATGGATAACAGAGAAGAGGAAAGTCCATGTCATTTTAAGAGGTAATGCCAGTAACAATAAAAGCAATGGATCACTTTGGAGTTGCCAGTTTGGGATGCTTTGCGCATACCCTGCAACTTACTGTAAACAAGGGACTGCTATCACAGCATAATGTAAAAGATGCACTGGATATCAGCAGAAAAATTGTGGGTCACTTCAAGCACTCGAACTTGCGTATTCCCACTTGGAGGATAATCAAGTGGAGCTGAATATGCTGCCAAAGCATCTACAAAAAGATGTACGAATGAGGTGAAGCAATACATATTACATGATCGAGAGCCTCATGGACAGAAACGGGCCCTGTGTACATATACAGCGGAGTATGACCTGCCAGCCACATTGACTGCAAACCAGTGGGAGGGTACTGGAACACATCGTCTCAGCTCTAGTCCCCTTTGAGAAGTTGACAAGGGAGGTAAGCTCCTCATCTGTATCTGATGTAATTCCCATTGTCAGAGTCCTTAAATGCATTCTCACTCGAAAAAAACGAGGATGAGGAGGGAATTAAGACCATGAAAGGCACCCTTCTTGAGGCTGTGAACAGACATTTCAGAGACATGAAGTCTGAGCCATTATATTCAGTTGCAACGCTACTGGAGCCAAGATATAAAGACAAGCATGTGGGGCCTCTGTTAACTTTATTTGATATGATTCTCACGTGTATGTGAGTGAGAGGGAGAGAAAGATTTACACACACAAATCAAATACCTGTCAGTGTGTGGAATTTTTACTTTGCACATCTAATGACAGTACTTCATATCAAGTATCAACCTTCAGAATGTGATGAATCACTTGATATTAAGGATAGGCTAATTTTAAACGTTATGTGTATTCTTATCATTCCAGGTACTTCACATATGCAGAAACCTCAAGACATGCAAAGGATGCATTATTGCATTAATGGCAGAGGTAAGAAAGATGGAGGAAGTGATGAGGAGGACCACATCAGAAGCCTCAGAGCCAGCAGAGGGGACCTCATCTGAATCAGCAGCCTCAGAGCCAGCAAAGAAGACTACATGGGTGGAGGCTGCAAGCAACAGCAGACTTGGAAGCGTTCTTGATTAAATCCTGGAGGAAATCACAGTAGAACCTGGTCCTGAGTCAACCACCACAAGTGCACACATTGAAGTGTATCCCTACCTCAGCAAGCCAACTATTCTGCGCTCAGACAATCCACTGCTGTACTGGAAAGTCAACCAACCTAGACTTCCCTCCCTGTCGGTCACAGCAACTAAATTTCTCTGTGCATCTTCAACAAGTGTAGAGAGCGAGAGGCTCTTCTGCACAGCGTCCATAGTTATTGATTAAAGGAGGAGCAGGCTGACAGCTGAGAAGGCTGAAATGCTAATCTTTCTAAAGAAGAATCTGCCCCTCATGTTAAAGTGAACAAGCTTAAGTCACATAAAGACTGTAAAAAAGATGAGCCATGTCTTATCATCTTAGGGGTAAACATGAACCAACTATTTTAGTTTACATTGCAATTATATTCATTATCTTTATTCTAATGTTTAGTTTTATACAAATGTTTTACATATAGTTCAATCATTTGATAGCCCTAATACAAATGTATTATCAACAGTTAAGTTGTTTGAGAGGGAAAAAGATGGTATCAGATTGGTATAAGTAGATACTCAAGGTATCAGTATCGGACATGAAAAAGTGGTATTGAGCCATCCCTGAAAGAAACACCGATGGTTATCCGGGTTTGTCCTCATCATCAACCCTTTCTTTCTTTCTTTCTTTTAACTTGAATCCTTCCTCCATTCAGGTTTTTCCGCCATAGCTTCCAAGCCCAGAAGCTTTCTAGCAGAAAGCCCTGAAGGCAAGCCAGTCGGGGGCATGTGAAAGTTTTTGTCACACGGAAGTTCAGCTCTGGTAAAGCAATCATTACTGGTTGATGCAAAACACATCGCTGTGCATCATCTCTGGTGCACCAGCAAGGGAATGCAGCAAGGGAATATCATCCCAGTTCTTTGATACATGATGTGGTGTAACCTGGACACATCATCAGTAATGAACCCAGGGTCAACAGGTGTTTCGGGTCTTAACATCAGACACCCTCATCCGAGTGTCCCAGCCGGGGGTGATCAAGCCCAGACTTGTGTCCAGGTGGCGCATTACGCCACGAGTCACCCCTCTTCACCCAGAGCCACTGGGAAGCTTTTTCTGCAGCTTCAAAGATGTTCCTAATGACTTGTTCTTTGCAGCCCACAAATCCTCAAGAGTTACAGGACCTGTTGTAGAGCCTGGCCTGCAAAGCCTCTGAAGCCCACTTCAGCCAGCTCACAGTGGGCCTTCCACCCATTCCTCCCACATTCAGCTACCAGATCTGCATACCTGGCTCGCTTCCTTTCTTGTGTTTCGCAGCCCACTGTGGGCTTTTGGCTGGGGCTGGGGCTTCTCCCCTGCTCGAGCAAAGGTAATGGTGCGTTTTGTTGGATATTGCTGCTTGCTGTACCTGATCCCAGTGCAGATGGTGTCTGCTCCTGCCCACAGAACTTAGCCATGGCACCAACGATACCGCCCCTCTCCTAAGGCTTTTCGACAGCAGCTCAGGATGTGCTCCAAGGATCCCCTTTTCTGGCAGAGTTGGCAAGCAGGTGAGTCCACCAGACTCCATCTGAACAGGTTGGAAGAGCTTGGGAGGACATCATACATTGACTGGACCAAAAACTGAATCGGTGTGATTCCGCCTTCCAGAGTTCTTCCCAGTTGATCTTTCAGTCGGTTGTATGCTCCCACTTGGTCCAGGCCCCCTGCTTGCACATGCCCACCATTCTGCTGTAGTGAGCTTCCTCCACCTCCACGCATAGCTCCTCCTGGATCAGCATTCACTTCTCCTTTCCTGAGGCTTCACCGTAGCGTGGTCTTGAGTTGCTCTTGAGCCCAGCCCGACCAGTTGCCACAGTGTCCGTCAGGATGCTGTGCCGCAACCTTGCCTCAACCCGCTCAACTGCCCCGTGTGTGCCACTTCCTTCCTATTCTGACCTCGATACTCACTGGAGTGACCTTGAACTCCTCTGCCAGACTGCTGAGAGGAAGCTGTAGCTTGGTGTTATGCCCATAAAGGGTGATACTGCTTAGGTTCCACAGCAGGCCCAGCCACCTCCACAGGAACTGGTTGATCTTCCTTTCAAAGCCCACCATGACGGTGACTGGGACTTTGTAGATTAGCAGTGGCCACAGGAGTTGAAGCAGGATTCCATGTTGATTCCAGGCCTTGACTTTTCCAGGATGCCCTGACTTGTCCACTGTGGGGAACTAAGTGTTGAGGTCATCACTGATTGCCTGGTGCACCGCTGTGTCCTTCAGATTGCTGGTAAAAAAATATTACTCAGGCTCTTGACTGGCTTTTCAGTCACAGATGGAATTTGGGTGCCTACCAAAGAGTAGCTGAACTGGTCGGTTACTCTTCCTTTCCTGAGGACTAGAGACCTGGATTTTGTGGGCTTGAAGCTCATTGTGGCCCATGTAATCAGCCATTGAAATCTTTGAAGGAGCCACCTGCATCCAGGCAGTGATGTAGTTGTACTGTTGATTGGGAGTTGTCAGGTGCCAGATTTGGGCTGGGGACTTCTGCACTCCACTTCCGCTGACTTCACAAGCATATTCATGGCCAGCACAAACAGGGACACAGAAATTGTGCAGCCAGTGATGATACCCTTTTCTGGTCGATGCCACGCTGATGTTGAGTTCCCAGAAGACACCCTCAGGTTAAAGCTGTTGTAATAGTCGAGGATGAGATTTTGAATCTTCTCTATGATGTGGTGTCTGATCAGGGCCAAGTCTAACAGCTTGTGTGGGATCAATCCGTAGGCATTAGCAAGGTCCAGCCACAGCACTGCCAGGTCTCCCCTGCTTTCTCGCACCTCTCTGATCAGTTGGGTTACCACACGTTTGTGCTCTATGCATCCTGGAACACCAGGAACTCCTCCCTTCTGCACCGAGGTGTCTATGTAGGAGTTTTTCAGAGGAAATTCCATGAGGCGATTGGCAACAATCTTGAAGATCTTACATTCCACACTGAGGAGCAAGATCCTCCTAAATTGCTCGATGTTGTTTGCGTTCTCTGGGTATGTGTCCTGGTCGCTGCACTAGCGCCTCCTCTGGTCGGTCGGGCATCTGTTCAGGGGGTTGAAGGGGAACTGGGGGAATAGCGTGACCCTCTAACGTGCTACGTCCCCCTGGCGAAACTCCTCACTGTCAGGTGAAAAGAAGCAGCTGGCGACTCTGGTTGTAATGTTTTCTATCCCACCATTGGTCATCATAACTACCTACCCCATTGGTTGTAATATTTCAAATATTTTCTATCCTCTCATTGGCTGCTGTCCACTGAAGGACTTTGAGATGACTGCCTCTCCCTGGATTGTATCTTCTTCCTCCAGCTTGTTCCCTATTCTGCCCTAGCAGTTGTGTCCTAACAAGACGTACGTAGATAGCGGACGAGAGAATAAATGCGGTTCGAGCTTGACGTCTTCTTCAGATGGAAGTTTATTGAAGACTTTACCCCATACATTCACCCCCCCCCCATAAAACTAAAGAAACACAAATAAGGAATACAATTACTAAGTACCCTAACAGTCTTTTCTGTCTTTTCACATTACCTATTTCATAGGCACACAAACTAGCCCGTGCACCTTCACACGCAGATAGCTAACTAGCATAGGCTACACGAGGTAAAAAAAAAAGAAAAAAAGAGCTTTGCTAACATGAAATTACACACTTATATCTAATACATACATACTCACGTAAGTGTTAATTATGATATTTCCATACAACAAGAAAAAAACAACAACACTTACGGACGTATCGCTCCAAGGATCCGACGCTTATAGAACAACTGTCTTTCTCCGCTTGAAACGCATGGTAACTGAACTCATTCATTCCAAACAACAGCTACTGACACGGTCGTTTACACTGACACACACAGACACAACATGCACTACCCAGTCTCACCACTAAGTGTCACATAGGCACCGCAAAGAATGTGGAGTAGCTAACTAACATAGGTCTAGAACAGACTGAATGCAACAATCCTTTAAATTTCACAATCAGAACACTCCCCGTCTGGCATAATTACTATTATGCCACTATATCATTATTATTTCTCTATCAATTAGTATCATTAGATAGAAGCACAACTAAGTCTCCCGGAGGAGCAGGTGTGACAATTAGCTTCCTGAGTCAACAGCAATGCAGGTGCAGTGGCTATACAGGTGACAGAACGTGAGGAATCTCTGCATCTGTTGAGACGGGAGTCAAAGGTTGGGAGTTCATGATGGCTATGACTTCAGCCATTAGTGTAGTCAGAACTTCATGTATGAGTCTTGTGGCACTGTTCTTCAACAGGAGACCATCAAGGATACGCTGTGCGACCCCAATCATTCTCTCCCACGCTCCTCCCATGTGGGATGACTGTGGTGCATTAAAAGGACCAGGTGCAGCCTCGATCTTGCATGGAGCTTTTGATCTCTGGGTCCTGTGTGTTGATCTGCAGTTCCCTATAGGGACCGCAGATTTTGAACTGGACCTCTGATAGCCAAGAAGTGGTGGAAGGCGTTGATGGAACTTGAAGTTGACATTGACTCTATCACCTCCAGATGAACTGCTCTGGTGCTTAAGCAGCTGAATATGACAGCCCATCTTTTGTTTTCAGCACTGCTCCCTCTGGTTCAACGTGTCACCACGCTCCATGAGCCAAACACATCAAGCCCGGTGTGTGTGAATGGAGGAGCTACAGAAACCCTGTCTGTGGGCAGATCTGACGTTTTCTGATTTTCCAGCCTCCCTCTCAGCTTCCTGCACGTGACACATTTGTGGATGACACTGGAGATGAGCTTTTTTGGCACTGACAACCCACGGTCCTGCCGTGCGTACTGCACCCGCAGTGAAATGGTGACCTTGGTGGGCTACCTGGTTGTGGTAATGTTGAACGAGCAGAGTGGCTATATGTGATGACTAGGTGGTATGATCAAGGGATGCTTTTCTTGGTTGGAGAGGTCAGCTTCGCGCACGTGGCCACCAACTCTCATCCATCCTTCATTGTCAATAAAGGGGTCTAGTTTCTTGAGTGAGCTACGTTGTGACACTTTCCCTGGTTTCTTTTGGAAGGCGCATTGCAACGAGAACAGCCTCTGCTTCGCTTGCTCTTTGTTGTTCGGGAAGCCAGCTCCATGGCGAGCAAAAGGGCAATGGCGCCACCCAGTGGTTCTCTTCAGCAAGATACACCTCTTTGTTCATCACATGCAAGAAGATATCTTCAATTGACAGGGCCGTCTTCTCGTCGTCTGCAGTCCTCAAGAAAACATCATCTCCGAGACAGCTTGTGCCAGCAATGAGTCCTTTGGAGGGTCTGGAGTAACACAGCGAGGCAGCTAAGTACTGAAGAGGATAGGAACTCACTCGCTCTTTCACATGGACGCTCTTAGAGCATGGTGTGAAGAATGAGGCTCTGCCATTTGGGAGTATGTTTGTTTTGTAGACACTGACTAGATTGAGCTCATCAGTAGGCTGATGAGCTCAATCTAGGCAGATCTCTCCTACGATGACCTAGCCCAAATCCAAGTGCTGTGCATATGGTGTGTTGTGGAGGCCATTATGCTGCTCACGTACCTTGTGCACACTTAAGACATCTCTCCCCAGGAGTAGAAGGATCTGAGCACTGGGATCTGGAGGTGGGATCTTGCCAGCCACTGGAGTGAGGTGAGGGAAGTGTTGTGTTATCTCTGGTGTGGGAATTTCCTCTTTGTCATCTGGCATTGTGTTGCATTCTATGAGGGTAGGGAGCACCACTATGGTTTCTCCATCGAGTGACTCCACAGTGAAGTTGCTTGCTTTTCTCCCCGCAGTCTCAACTATGCCAGAGCATGTCCTCAGAGTGTAGGGAGAGGAGTTACCTTCAATGCCGAACAGATCGAAGAACTGACTTAGCCAACGATCTATTGCTCTGCTTATGCATGTAGGCTGGGGCATCTGATGCAATGCAGATTTAGTTTGTGATTCATGAGTTGTGTCATATAACTCGCGTGGCTTGCGCCTTGGTCAGAGCGCAGGGGACAAAGCGCAACCTATTGTCATAGATAAGCTCCTGGAGAACGCTGATATCTTGTGTATACAAGATAATTTTTTTAGCTAAACAAGATTTAGTCAAACTTAATTCTGTTAGTAATGATTTCCATGAGGCAGGGGAGTCCACAACAGACCTAAGCATGGGTGGCAGAATACCTGGGGAGTGGCCATTCTCTGGCATAAGAAGTATGAGCCACTGATCAGTGTGATTAGATTAGAGGTAGACTGGTGCATAGCAATCGAAGTTGTACATAATGAGAATGTCTTTATAATTTTAAATCTTTGCACTCCCTATGAACGTTACCAAAATGAGGATGAATACGTTAATAGGCTCGCATTTATTAGTGCATTTATTAAAGAAAGTGCATATACATGTATATTTGTTGTGGGAGACATGAATGCTGATATCGTGGATAATAATTCCTTATTTGGTCAACACCTAATCCAATTTTGTCAAGATTACAAGTTGGCTCTTTCTCGCAGGCTGCCAATACAGTTTACGAACACAAACGGGATCTAATCGAGTGTTTCCAAACAATCCTGGACAGGGGCAACAATCTGACCACCGAGCGGGAGGCAGATGCATTTTACGACTTTTGGAAAACTGGGAGTTTAACTTCTTCTTGGACTTATTTCACGCTGTAATGCCTCATGTTGATGTGTTGTTCAGTCAATTGCAGAGAAGAAATGTTGACGCAGTGTACGTGCAAGGAACGATCAACACATTCGTGGACAATATTCAGAGGGTGCGTGGTGAATCTGTTGCAGCCCTGTGCGGAGAGCGCGCAGCATCTCTCCAAATGGCCTCTTCCCAGCGCAGACGGTCTGACCTGGAAACATACCGCGGAATGGCTACTGAGGTGTGCCATATCATATTGGCTCATGCTAAGGAACGCTTTGCATTCACGGAACACCTTCAAAGTGCTGCACTGTTGCAGAACGACTTATTCATCATTCACAAACAGCACTTCCCTCACGCAGCACTCAACAGCACAGCTGAAGCATACCCGATGATCAGCAAGACCAAAACTGCGTACTGAACTCTCTCTTATCTACAAGAGAGAGAGAGGAGTTCCGTGTGTGCAGTTGCGCTGCGGCTCTGCTCCACTTCATAGTGGAAAATAAGTTCCGACTCACCCTGTCCGAGACCATTAAACTCCTTCACATCCAAATCACAACCCCAATGACAACATCGGAGGCTGAGACATATTTCTCGACGCTAAAAAGAATCAAAACATGTCTCAGAAACACAATGACCAACGAGCGTCTCAACGCACTTGCCATGTTGTCCATGGAAAAGAGACTCATGAAGGACATTCCCAGTTTTAACTCCAAGGTAATAGACAGATTCGCACCATTGAAAGAACGACGGGCCAAATTCAACTATAAGTGAGTAGCCTAACCCCTACGGGGAGTAGCCTTGATTTGGAGTGGAGAAACACGACCGAAAGAATCTATTGGCCTACATGCACTTCGTCTTCGAACCTTTTATACAGTCTATGCTTCGAACAATCAGGAGGGGCCGGTGAAATTTATTTTGATATTTTCCAAATGCTTATCGATCAATATGTAACAGGCTACTGCAGGCCTATGTTACGATAGTTTAGTTTAGTTTTTTTTTCTCATTAATTATTTTATGTGGAACACTTTCTGTGCACAGTATGTACGTCTATTTGTTGGAAACTTTCCCGCATTTGCGCTATTAATTTAATGAGGTTAATATGGCTGCGAATGATGTTTATAGGTGGAAATTTGATTTCTTTATGAAATTTGAAATTTGATTAGTTGTGGCTTAAAAAGAATAACTGTATCAAATGCAAAAAATCACTGACAGCCTATCATTTTAATTTAATTGTCTAATTCAATTAATGCATGTTATCAAGCCTACATTACATAAATGAAATATAGTGTCAGACAATGACAGGCAAACAGAAAAATAAACGAGTTCTGTTAAATAATTGCTATTTGTTTTTATTTCTGAAATGTATTAGACGTTTGGAAGTAGACTTGTGTATGTTTCTTAAAAAAAAAAGAAAACGATTAAATGATGTATCCTAGGGGACTAGACTCTTATGCCTGCTGTGTGTCAAGAAAAATTGTAATTCTGACGCGCTGGATTCAAAGCAGGCCCACCTAGTGGAAAAGTCACGATACGCCATTGAATGATTGATAATGACAAAACTAATTAGTCAAGTCAATTTTATTACAAATTTGCCCCAAGGGGCTTTACACAACATCCTGTCCTTACACCGTTGCATCGGATAAGGAAAAACTCCCTATAAAAAACCTTTAACAGGGAGAAAAAACAGGAAGAAACCTCAGGGAGGGCAACAGAGGAGGGATCTCTCTCCCAATATGGACAACGTGCAATGATGTTGTGTTTACACAATTTACACAATACAACATTGAAAGATGATAACAGAATTATAATGATAATTATAATGATAATAATAATAATAATATTGATATTGTAGTGGCCTATTTGCAGATTAGATATTCACCATGCGGACCAGAGACAGTCCCTTTAAGACAGTGGGCAGGGGTTAGCAAGGGGGATTGTGGGTAGACACGAGGTTGAGCTTTTAATATGGTGAACTGTTGACTTAGAGTTGGTTGGAGGAAACAAACAACCCCACGGCTGTGTGGTCAAAAGGAGAAGTGGTCTCGTCTCCTTTCTTTCATCCTCTACAATATTATAATGAGACAGGTCTTTTTTTTTTAAGGTCGTTGTAGACCATTTGGTAGCAGGGTTGAAGAGAGAAGGGCTCTTTCATGGCAGAGCTTTGTCATTGCAGGAGCAAACAATCTTCCTCAGCCTCCCAAAGAAGCGCTGGAGACGGCCCTTCTTGACCTTATGTCCTCCCTTGGCCTCCGTCTCTTCATCAGGTGAGGATGTTTCAATAGGGCATACATTTCTCAAACAGTATTCTTCCACTGGGTCTGGACTGTTGAAGATACATTCCTGCTCCTCCTTAACAGGGGAGGGTGCTCCTGCCCTGGCCTCCTCCTCATCATGTGAGCACGTTTCCCCCATAAATGAAGTTCGGTAAAGTACAAACCTCTCGTCAGTCTACTGTTAATACACTTTAATACGTCCTGCTGCTGTACACTGATTTTCTGATATTACTGCAAACTTATTTGATCCATTTCACTGAGACACAATGGCAAAGTTGTATATTTGTCTATAATGTAATGTGCATTATTTCTTCCATCTATTAAAGTACAACAAATATCAAATCCCAATTCCCAAGTGCAGTGACACAGACACTGTGCTATAGGAATTTTAGCAGTTTAACCTTGGGATGAGATGTTAAACTGAGGTCCTGAAACTAGTCATTAAAGATCCCGTGGCACTTATCGCAAAGAGTAGGGGTTCCCTGGTGTCTGGGCAAAATTCCCAACCTGGCTGTCTCCATCTGGCCACCTAATCATCACCCCATGTAATTGGCTCAATGATTCCTCCCTCCCCACCTCAAGCTGATGTATGGTGAGCGTTCTGGCACAAAATGGCTGCCATGCGTCACCCAGGTGGGTGCTACTCATTGGTGGTCGTTGAAGTGAGTTACCCTCTTCAATATGAAGCGCTTTGGGTGTCTAGAAAGGCACTTTATAAATGTAATGATTATTATCCATTCATCGATCCATTATCCAAACTGCTTCTCCTGCTCTCAGGGTCGCGGGGATGCTGGAGCCTATCCCAGCAGTCATTGGGCGGCAGACGGGGAAACACCCTGGACATGTCGCCAGGCTATCACCCCAGCATGTTTGCTGGGGTGATAGCCATGGATAGGTGATAGCCCATGGGTAGGTGTGGGTTTACTGTGGGGCAATGTGGGCAGGGGCAAACCCGCACTAATCCCACATGGGCCCCATGTGGTTAGCCCATGCGGGGCCCACAGCAGTTTTGCCCTGTGAGGCCCCCATGAGGGTTTTCTGTGGGCAACCCACTGTGGTCTTGCCCAGAGTAAGCCCACATGGGCCCCCTGTGGGTCAGTCAATGCGGGGTCCACAGCAGTTTTGCCCTTTGAGGCACCTATGAGGGCTTACTGTGGGCAAGCCCAACTGTTGTCTTGCCCACAGTAAGCCCACATGGGCCCTCTGTGGGTTAGCCCATGCGGGGCCCATAGCAGTTTTGACCTTTGAGGTCAACCCCCTGTTGACAGTACAGTTAAAACGTTTTAAGATTACGACTGCTTTAGGGTAAGCGGTACTCAAACGTTTTATTTACCACCCATCCCCAAGGCCGCATATAGTCAGACCTCTGCAAAAATGACAGTAAAATGTAAACAAGTTGTCCAAGGTATAACCGGTCCATCCCATACTTAACTAAAACCGCCCATCCAACAAGACAAGTACCGTCTCAACTTTTTGGTTTGTCGCAGCTGTTTCATATTACAGTTAAGAGACAGAACACTATTTTTTTTGTTAATTTTTTGTCCCTTAAATGTTCCCATAGAGCAGCTCGTGCTGTTTTTTAACCAACTTAATTACAGATTAACTATTACTCATAACTTTACAATTTTAATAATTTTGCTAACCATCCCACTGGCCCAACAACTGTGCTGGCGGGGCTCTGGCCAGAAGTTGGCTTTTGGGGATATGCTGGTGTGCAGAGCAGTCATAGGTACAGTATGCAATGTTCAAATGCAATAAGACCTCAGAAGGGGAACAAAATCAAAAGTTTGAATTTAATTGTAAAGGCCAAATGAGAGTATTTTGTGATAATTTTTGTTTCTGATTACACTAGGGAAAAAAGGGCATACAAAGACAGATTAGCCTAGCTAAATTAATCTAATTTAATCATAATCTAACTTCTAACTTGATCTTAACTTCTGATCCCAGGCTAGATTAAATGCTCCACCTGTGGCTAACTCATACTGTGCACTTACATTTCAATTGTTGTTTTCTTCAGGTGCTGTGACAAAAAGCAGTCAGGCCACAGCATCCGAGGTGGAAGCTGCCATCAAAATGTGGCTCAGAAATGCCAGGGATAGAGATGGAGGGAGGAGCAGAAGGAGCAAAAAATAAATAGATTTAATGCTTGTTTTTTTAGATTTAATGTTCTTATTGTGTTCAAATGTGGTTCTATGTTTGTTGTTCTGTTTTATAAAAGCATTTAATTTTGTATATAGTTTTGTTTTTCAATTCCAATTGTTTCCAATTTTCAATGAATTCTTTCTTCGTATAATTTATATTTTCTTCATTTTTTTTGTTTGAGTTGGCTGTAAATAAATGTCACTAGCATACCAAGTAGGGGCACTATGGGCCCGTGTGGGACCACTGCCCCCAGCCCAAAGTGTGGGCATACTACGGGCATGCTGCGGGCCCACAATGGGTCCCACTGAGGGCCCACTCTGCTAAGTTAATGTTGTCGCTTGCGGAGTGGGAGATACAGGTTCGCGTCCCGGCTGTGGCGACGGTTCCTGAATTCCCCCTCTGAATTCGCTACATTAGTGTCAGAAGTGGGATGGTGAGACCGCGTGAGGCCATCGGAAGCGCATGCGCCTAGATGCGTGAGGGAGCGGATATGCTGAAGTGCGGGGACGCGCTTCCAGGAGCAGAGGGGGTGGTGTAACGTGCATGGATAAGTAGACACGTTGGTCCTTGGCTAATGGACCCTTTAGTAGACTGGTTAACGTAGTCGCTTGCGGAGTGGGAGCTACGGGTTCGCGTCCCGAATGCAGCGTCCCGAGCTACCCCCCGAATTCGCTACAATATTGATCACTGACTACTGCGTTGAGAATGGGTCTTCGATCATTAAACAAGCCCAACCAGCCATTAGCAAGCCACACCTGCTATTTTAAGTGCGATCACTAAAATGCGTGGGGGTGCTAGCGAGCGTACCGTAAATAATGTATTATCTGTCATCTTTTAATAGGATCAGACTGGTCCTACTAATAGATGACTGCTAATGACCAGATAATGTCACACAGTCGAACAATTAATTTAACTAATCTAATATTGTAAATTGATTTATTAATTTATTTTGTAACTTCTTCACACATTTAATTTTTGCTGAATAATAATAGTAATAATGCATTTTATTTGTGGGCGCCTTTCAAAACACTCAAGGACACCTTACAGAATATAGTTTAAAAAAAACAGCACTGTATCAGACAGCGTAAAATCAAAATAAAGCAGGGTAGACAATAAAAAGTTAACACAACAGGTAAGTATAAAATCAACATCTGCACAAAACTCAGTGAAGCGTGGATCAGACTGAATATGCCAGTTTGAAAAGGTATGTTTTGAGATGGGATTTGAAGGTTGAAAGAGAGTCAATGTTGCGAATGTCTTGTGGGAGAGAGTTCCATAGGCGGGGGGGGGGGGGGGCAGAACGACTGAAGGCTCTAGTCCCCATGGTAATCAAGCGGGCCGATGGTGTAGTGAGTTGGAGAGCAGAAGAGGATCTGAGAGTGCGGGAGGGCGTGCTGATATGAAGGAGTTCAGAAAGATAGGTAGGACCAGGTTTCTTGAGTATTGGAGTTATAGAAGCTGTTTTGAGAGACGAGGGAACAAGACCACAGGTAAGGGAGGAATGTATGATATCAGTTATTAAAGAGGATAGAGAAGGTAGACAGGCTTTTACTAAATGAGTAGGAAGGGGGTCTAACTGACAGGTAGATGATTTGGATTTGCGAATAAGACCAGATATTTCTGCAACAGTTGGGAGTTTAAAACTAGGTAGTGAAGAAAAGAGGGGAACATAGGAGGGTGAATAAGATGAACTGTATGGAGTGTTGTTTGACGAGGTCAATTGCTGATGAATATTTTCAATTTTGGCATTAAAGAAGGTCATGAAAGCATTACATTGAGCAACTGAATACAGGTGAGGTGCGAGAGTGTCTGGTGGCCGTAAAATATTGTTTACCACGGAAAACAGGATTCTAGTGTTCCCTTCATCTGATCTAATTAAGTTTGCGTAATAAGATGATTTAGCTGTGGACAGAGCCTCCTTGTAATGAAGTATGTGGTCATTATACATGTCTTTATGAACAACAAGGCCAGTTTTCGTGTAAAAGGCATTCCAGGCGACGGCCTTTAGCTTTAAGCAGGCGTAGTGCAGGTATAAACCAAGGGGCAGAGTGGGTGAAAGAAACAGAGCGGGTTTTTAAAGGAGTGAGATTGTTTAAAATACTATAAAGGCCATCGTTGTAATGAGAGACAAGTTCGTCTGGGGTGGATAAACTGTCTTTGCTGGGAAGGTTATCAATTTCACTAGTGAGAGTAGATAAGTCAATGTTCTTAATATTACGGAACGAGATGGAGCGTGACAAATTTGTTTTGGATACTGTTAAATTAACATTGCAAGACATTAACTTGTGGTCAGGAATGGACAAATCAGATGCATTGCAGTTAAGAGGAGTTACACCAGAGCAGCAAATCAGATCAAGTATGTGTCCTTTAGAGTGCGTAGGAAAATTGATATATTGCTGTAATCCAAAACTGTCCAGGCATAATGTAAAATCTCTTGTGAGAGTATTGTCGACATTGTCCATGTGTATATTAAAATCACCCAGCAATATTACATTAGGGGATAAAGAACATAAAAAGGTTAGAAAAACAGAAAATTAATTTAAGAAATTGTTATTTGGCTTCGGTGGTCGATAAACAGTGGCTAGTATGGTAGGATTTGGCCCATTGATTTGTAGGGCAATGGACTCAAATGAAACATGTCACAGGCACAGTTATGGAAGACACTTTCCACTTTTCACTGTCAAGTATCGCGACCCCCCCCCCCTCCTTGGCGGTGTCACGGGATTTGCAAGTGTACACAAACCCTGGAGGAATAGTTTGATTAAACTGTGAGAAATAATTTGGTTGTTGCCACGTCTCAGTCAAGCATAGAAAATCAAACTTACGATCATTCAGTAGATCATGAAGTAGGAGTCCCTTGTTGGTTAGCGAGCGAATGTTAAATAATCCGATGGAGAGGTTATTTTTTTCCGGTTTTGATGCTAGCCGACCTGGCTAGGTTAGCTAGTGCGCTGTGATCAACAGTCCGTCGGGATTTTCTTGAGGGACGAGAAAAGGACGACCAGAAGGAACGGATTGGTTTCGTGACATCAAAGTTGAAGCCCCGGCGGGATCCATTGTGAATGTATTTCCGGCGGAAATGACGAACGATATCTCGGTGAAGTCGCAGTGCTGGTGGTGGCTCAGAGAGGTGGGGTCGTAGTCGAAAAAGATCCACTGACGTGTATTGAAGTAGCGGTGCTACTGGATGGAGTATCAAAAATAAAATAATCCAGGTGAAAATAATCCATATGAACAGTCTACTGATCCACATTATTGTCAGTGTTGTACCAAACGTAGGCTCCGAAGTAGAACGACAGTCGCTGGGGGAGGCGAGGAGACCAGTAGCCAGGTATAAAACAATTGGTAGCCAAAAAACACACGGGATTGTCCGATAAAAAAAAAAAGAAAACAAACAAACGTTTCTGAAATTGTGAGCAGAATGGGCTAAGGAACAGCAGGGTCAACGTCAGAGCAAAAATCAGCAGCAAGTTTCGTCAGCGTTCACCCAGCCGGAAGTCAAACGGATTTAATGGATTTAATAACATTAATTGTTCGGCTGTGTGACCACCAGATGTCACAAAGTCGAACAATTAATTCAATTAATTTAAGTTACAATCAAATTATATTGTAGATTAATTTATTAATGTCTGCGATGGACTGGCGACCTGTCCAGGGTTTCCCCGCCTTCCGCCCAATGTGCACTGGGATAGGCTCCAGCATCCCCACGACCCTGAGCGCAGGATAAGTGGTTTGGATAATGGATGGATGGATGTATTTTGTAACTTCTTCACCCTTTCCATTTTTTCACTAAACAATATGATTTGTTCAACTGTGTGACAACCAGATAATGTCACACAGTTGAACAATTAATTCAATTAATTTAACTTACAATTGATTTATATAGTAAATTAATTTATTAATTTATTTTGTAACTTCTTCACACATTTTACTTTTATCACTGAATAAAAGGAATTATTCGACTGTGACGACCAGATAGTGTCACACAGTCGAGCAATTAATTTTATTTAGTGAAAAAATGAAATGTGTGAGCCACGCATATCAATAGCTCCGATAACGACGGGCACGGCCAAACATCGGTACACAAAAGAGCCACTCATATCTATGGCTCTGTTAGCGACGGGCGTTGGTAAACATCGGGACACAAAGAGCCACGCATATCAATAGCTCTGACAACGACTCCAAAGAGGATACATTCTGAGTCTCATCACCAGCCAGTCAGACTAGCTTGGTCTAGTCAGAAAGGCACGAACTGATGAAGCCTCTTGGATGAGAGGCGAAACGTCTTCACGGATATATACCAAGTCCAGTTGCACTTGATTCAACTCCTTTGGATAACCATGACCTGGATGAATGAGAACATTCACAGACAAGAAGTTAAAACATTTCTTGGAGGTGCTATGGGGGTGCTATGGCCTTTGCCCCCTCCCCCCAGCGCCGGTTCTGCTAAGGGAACAAACGCCAGCCAGTACGACTGTCAGAACCGACGGTCTGCATGGGCTAGCGGTTAGCCTAGCCTGCCCCGATTGCGCGCCCCGTCAGACCGCCCTCCATGTTTTCACCTGGGCCGCAGCTCCAGGCAGGGGCCGTGGTCGCTGTGGCAACCGGACGAAGCAGACCAAGCCCTCCCAGATGATCCAGCGCCAGCTCTTCCAGCCAGACACCTTTGACACACCTCCCCGCACTCCACATGACGACATCAGAAACACCACAGACAACGCCAGGTAAGGCCGCCGCCAGACCGCCCTCGGTGTTGTCGGAACTGCTGGTCTGCATGGGCTAGCATTTAGCTTAGCTTGCCCCGCTCTCCCAGCCGATCCAGCGCCAGCAATCCCAGCCATCAAACGAAGACAAAATTTAGACGCAGACGTGGACAAAGACACTGCATGGACGGTCTTGGGTGAGGCCGCTGCAACCGGGTTGTAGTAATATGGTATAGTGTGTGGGCAATGTATTATATAAGAAATATGGTCTAATATATGTGTATAAGCTGTTTATTACTCAACCATAACAAAACGCTGTATAGATAGTAGCGACATACCTGTTGTGCATACATGCTTGCCTCCAATGTCCTGTTGTTCCATTTGTTTCTTGTCTTTTTTTCTTTTTCTTTTGTTTTTGTTTTTTCTTTTGTGATTGACGTCTGCAACTTCTAGAAGCTGCTGTGTCTCCGAGTCAAATTCCTCATGTGCATAAGCACACTTGGCCAATAAAGTTGATTCTGATTCTTGCATCTTGTTAACCAAACCCGTTCTTGCTTGACCGCAGTGTAGCCACTCATTCATCCCCATTTTCACTTTTCTTAGTACTCGTTTCCTCTTCCTACGCTCACAAATAGGCAGTGAATGAAAGCTGCAAACTCCCAATTTCTTCTTTACCGAATACACATTTATTTCATCCTTGACTTTACAGGTTTTATGCAACATTTTGTTAATTCATCATTACACTCACCTACTCTAATACATTTGCTTTTTTTTCCTTCTTCTTCAAAATGAATCACATTAAAGCAAAAGCAGGACAAAATCTTACAAGGAGAAAAAAAACAGTTGGCAATGATTGTACAATCTTATGCATTATACTGAAAACCAAGAAGAAAGAACTGTTCTAGAGGAAAGAGCTGATATGACACATGTATGATAAAATCCCAACTAGGAGAGTCAGTAAAAAATTGCAACAGCTTGTATATATCTGAATAGTGTCACCGGCATATAGGCCTGGGTATGGTACTGTAAGCTTGCCACACTCATCCTCCTCCTCTGCAGCACATAAAGAAAAAGGCCGCATCCTCTTTCTTACAAGGAAACCTTTGAGATGTGTGTTCAATGTACAAGGGCTCCGTCGCATATGCTCCATTTTGATCAGCAGTTGTGAGTAAATCATTCTCTTATCTTTCCTAAAGAATTCAGCAGGGTTGTTGCATCCCAATAATAATTACTAGTTTCTTTAAATGCTAGCCGAAACTAATTGGCCTTCCATTTTTGCCTCAATCAGTGTACACACTGTGTATAAAATAGGTAAATCTTGTCAGAATCATTCTATTTATCCTCTGGATAACACCATTGACATAATGACTGACAGTGATTCTTTGTCCAACCCACATAAGAATGTTTTCACAAACCATATTATCATATTCCCTGCTCAGTATTACTGTATTTTGCACATATCATGTTAATTCACATCATATAACTGTGCCTAAAATGCACAATGCTGGATGCTGTACATCAAGCTGATTCATACAATATCCATTTTGGCTATTACGACCCCATTCACAATTTGTCACCAGCTATTGTATATATTTAAATATCTCTCAAATATGACAAACTTTTATTCAAAAGGAAGACAAATCCCTCTCACACAATACCCGCAAAAATAAAAGAATGACAGCGATTGATAAGGCATTTTCAAAACACATACAGTACCCTATATACAGAGAGAAAGAAAAAATTTAATTAAAATTGCATAAATTAAGAAAACGAGTACCTCGACTTCTCTTCAAAATTGAAAACCAAACTTCAGTCCACAGGTAATGTCTATATATATATATATATATATATATATATATATATATATATATATATATATATACAAGATTTAATGATATGGGAAAAGAGAGACTTGACTTTTTTTCTTTCTGAACACCAGTGGTGGCGCTACACGTTTATGTGCAGTATTTGAAATTAAATGACCCATAAATATTTATTGCCAAATTCTTCTTAATATCAATTTGGTGTGTTAATCTCGTTATGTTTTAAACTGAAAAGTCTTAAGCTTTCAAGATTCCACAAATTCTCCAACTGAATATCTGCTCATTTAATCTCTCAGAACGTCCTCCCCATCACAGGGGACCATGACATACCCCACCCACCCTCCCTTCCTCTCCCCCTTCAACCTGTTTGTTTCTTTCTCATCAATATATATATATAAAACAAAAAAAATCATAAAGACGTGAGAAAACAACATGTAGCACATTCATAAACGGTGTCACGCCTGCCTATCTAACACAAGAGTACACGACACGCTCAACCTCAACTCAGTGCCACCCACCCTGGCAAAGGGTACAACCACATCCTGCACATATGGGTTTTGAGAGAAATTGTCCCCACCAGAAGGCAATATCTTCAAACCTTGCACATTACCCTCACACTCAGCAAGACAACCTACATGAATCACGAACATCAGCCCTGCTTTTTCACAAACACCCTGATCCTGTTCTCTCCTGTTTTCAGTGTCCGTTTGATTTCCTGGTCACCAAAAGTGTCTCAGCCTACCCCACCCCACCCCAGCCCACCCGACCTGACCCCACCCCAACCTTCATCGCCTCAAAGCCCCCTACTGTTCACGTCAATTCCTCACTCCTGCCATCTCACGCGAGCTGTTCTTTATCTGAGGACTCCTCCAGTGTGATGACGGTGAACTCCTCCGTGTTGCCGTTCTCTTGGATCTTCTCCTTGTTCATCAGGGTCACCATCTCCTGCTCTCTCTCCTGGGCGCGGGTGCTTGCTACCGATGCTGCTGCTCCATTTCCTTCACCGCCATCCTTGGGTGTGATCATCAGGGTCTGATGTTTACCACACCAGCTACCAAAGAAGAAGAAGAAAAAGAAGAAGAAGAAGAAGAAGAAGAAGAAGAAGAAGAGGAAGAAGAAGAGGAAGAAGAAGAAGAAGAAGTGGGACCGCATTCAGTCAGATATGTTCTTCATGATCACCTGTCATCCCCATAAACCCCTCAACCAAAATAAGTGAATTTCATCCTTCATCGTGCAAGACAAGTTGAATGACCCCACCCATGTGGAGGGGTTAGGTCAGTGGATTGAAATGTTTGAAAGACTGTTGTTGAATGAAACAAAATATGCGACCGTGCTAAGAGACGGAGGCTGAACAATGATTTGATGCACACTACCTGTTTCGTTTGGCGACAGCTGCACAGACAAGTAAAATGGCACCAACTGCCACGACAACACCAATGATGACCAACCAACCTAAATGGATAAAATGATAATAATAACACATTTTAAAGAGGAGTCAACCAAAAACAATAAGTAGATAAATGATAGATTTAAATAAAAATCATCCATGAAACTTGCTTTTTCTTTTTTTTTACATCAACATCCTGTTTAACAATTGTCTCTGCAGACTCCAGAGTGCTTAAGCAGTGTTATAGGGCGACACAGGGAAATGACAGATTGATTTACTTGATGAATCACTGCTCTGCTGTCCAGCAACCGTGGGCACTGCCGCTGCTCCAGGAATCATTCTTCCTTTGGCAGGAGGCTGTTCAGCTGCTGTATGTGAATAAGATAAAAGATGACCAATAGATCATAAGAAAAATTATGAAAGATAACGGTCGTCAATCATCAACCCTAACAGTGTACTCAAGATGATTTCCAGTTGTTACAGCTTCAGAGCTTACACAATTTGAGTATTATTTGCCTGGTCAGCTTTTCTATATGCCTCCTATGCAGTATTATTTGTGAATGAGATCTCTAGGTGTGTGGAATCAGAATACCTGTGACACAGAAAATACTTATTTTGAGAAGAAAAAGATGTTTGGTTCATGGCAGTATCAGTTGTTTTCTGCACAGGATTCTATATAGGCTCTATTGACAGAGGGGGTCAGTGGGTGCCAGTGGCTTCCGATCAAAGAACTGCCTGAAACCAGGGTAAAATCAGGAAGATAAGCTCACCCCTGACCCTGTCCTCACAAGCAACAATTTGTAGCAAAGCTAGCAGTTTCCTTTCAAGTGCCATTCTGTGTAAGCCACTAACTGCTTGTTTTAGAACTTGTCCCCTCTGATTGCCAACCCATGCAATCACTGGACTCTTTGTCTTCCACTTGACTATACAGAACTATCTGATGCCTTTTGCAGTGGATGTGTTCCATTGTTCTTAAACAGTGTGTGTCCGTTATGTGCTAGGAAATATTGTAAGGTGTGAATATGCCTCTATGTGCCAAACTGAAATTAAGACAAATTCCTATTGAAGTATGCTAGTAGGTAAACAAAGTTAGCTGATTGTGGCTGTGACTGCATGCAGGGTTTAAAGGCAAAAAAACAAAAGCGAAAAAAAATCACAGAACAAAACATCAATATCTATTTGTTAATGCAAGTCAGCCCTTGAACTGGTTAGCTGAGCCTAACACTAGGGGGCGTGCATCGTTCTTAAAGTTTCCTCAGTCGTCAGAAGACCTGTTGCATGTGTGGCAGATTGTGCTGTTTCTCCAAATCTTTTTTTTCTGTTCAGTGAAGTGGAAAAGTTTCAAAAGGTTTTGTGGTTTTCTAACATCTACAAGAGAAGTATCTGAATGCACAGATGTTGTGGACGTCCATTTTGTGACACAATGACAACTTTTCAAAGGCTGAGCCATATGAATGCAACACTTTCAGCACTGAACTGGCAATTGGCGTGGAAACAGAAACAGGTAGAGGGGCGTAATTCTAACCGCATTTGTTACAATAATTTTGCTTTATTCTTATCTAACAACACTGTCTATAATCACAACAGAGGGATACAACACAAGCTTTTTGTCTGTGGCTGCTGAGCAAGCCCCATCAAACATTTAAGAAGATCACAATCTCAAAAGGAGCCCATCAATATTATTGAATACTGAATAAGGGGCTTCAACAGAGAATTAAAAAGTTCACATAGATACACAAATGCATATAGACACACGTACACGCACATCCCAACACATAATCGTCCATGAATTTATAGAAAAAAAATCCTAAATGCTAAATCGTTAAAAAGATTTGTTAACAGCCATTTTATGAACCAGATCCCCAAATTTAAAGGGGGGAAATAATCCTTATCCATATTATTTCTAAGATAAGATAAGACAAGATAAGTTGTACTTTATTTTTTATCCCCCCCCCCCTTTTTTTCCTCCCCAATTGTATCTGGCCAATTACCCCACTCTTCCGAGCCGTCCCGGTCACTGCTCCACCCGGGGAGGGCTGCAGACTACCACATGCCTCCTCCGATACAAGTGGAGTCGCCAGCCGCTTCTTTTCACCTGACAGCGAGGAGTTTCGCCAGGGGGACGTAGCACGTGGGAGGATCACGCTATTCCCCCAAGTCCCCCCCCCGGACAGGCGCCCCGACCGACCGCCCCGACCGACCGACCGACCAGAGGAGGCGCTAGTGCAGCGACCAGAACACATACCCACATCCGGCTTCTCACTCGCAGACACAGCCAATTGTGTCTGTAGGGACGCCCGACCAAGCCGGAAGTAACACGCTGGTTCGAGCCGGGATCCCCGTATTGGTAGGCAACGGAAGGCTGCTACGCTGCCCGGACGCCCCCAAGATGTACGTTATTAATCCCCGTGGGGAAATTCATCCTCTGCATGTAACCCATCCGAACACACACTGCAGCTAGCAACAGTGGGGTTCCGCCGCGCAGCGCCCGGGGACCAACTGCAGTTCTTCTTGCCATGCCTCAGTCAGGGGCACAGACAGGAGTATGCATTACCTATGACATGAAGACATATCCCTCTAAGCATAGATCTATGCATGTCTTTTGATGGTGGAAGGAAAGGGGAGCTCTTCTATTTGTATGTTGAAGGTATTAAATTCTGAAACTCTACCATAATTGTATGGACAATCTATGAATCATTGTTTTTTTCATGGCATTCGGTGGCATTCACTCCAACAGCTGTATGTAGCATTGTTATTTGCGTTTTTTTTAATACAATGTAGCCTATTTCAACATAACCCACCAAAGGTAGCCTCAAATTAGGAAATGTAGTCAGTGCAGGTTTCACATTGACAAATTGACTGTTTGTGATGTCCCTGGCAGACACTTTTCCACACAATTTGGGCACATTTCAGACACATAGAACAGTACACAGTATTGTGGCTGCTAATAGAGTGTTTTTCTTAAAACATACATATATAGGGAAGTGATGGTGAAAACCACGATTGTTTCCCTTTAAAGAACACCATGTTCATCGTGGTCCTTTGAAAACACGCAGCCAGTGATTTCAGACTTTCTAGACTACGAGAAGGGTTATATGGCACAGCCCCCCCCCCAACACAATTCTATTGAAATGACTATTTTAATCACAATTCATGTTTTGATTTTACTATCATTACTGTTATTTGTTGTTGTAATTGTGTCCTATCCTTACCTTCTGCCTCAGAATCCTTGCCATCTTCATATTCCCTTTCCTTATCCACTGGAACCATCTCCACAGAAGGCTCTTGGTTTTTTTCTGGTTCTCCAACAGGAATCACTACAGAGGGTCCCTCTTCCTCATGGAGGGACGGCTGCATTCCAGATCCAGTGGGCTCTCCCATCTCTGGAAACACCCCCCCAGAGATGGTTGAAGTATCCAGGTCCTCTGTGTCATTTTCTTCAGCATGGTCATTCCCCTGGACGGAAACCTCAGTGGTGGTCCCGTGTGATTTTGCGCCCTCACCACCGGCCGCTGTATCCACAGGACTGGGTTCTGCAGGTTGTGGTATGGTCGTTGGGTGTATTTCCGTGAACACCCCACCATGAGCCTCGGCGTTCGTGGTTGCTCCCTCTCCTGGGGCTGAGGTGGGCTCCAGCAGGCTACTGTCTGCTCCAACAGCCACATCCTCTACTTCTGGAAGGGGCTTTGTGGTCCCTGGGTCTGACTGGTCTCCCTCTACTGCTGGTGCTTCTGTTTGGTCCCTTACCTGAAGGGCTGGGTCCTCCATAGTGACTGCATCCCCCCCCGACACAGGCTGTCCTGAGGGTTCAGCTGTTTGGAGAGTAAAACACAGAGTTGTACATTGTTGCAGTCAAGGTCAAGCAAGCAACAGGTTAGAAATCGAACTGAAAGCAAAATACTTGTTGGATGACAGATGAGTTATCAATAGATAACAGAATACCTGGCCTTCGACAGTGTCTGAACCTCATCCTCAATGGGTGAAGGGAGGAGGAATATCATACCTATCACTCGCATGTTAAATAATGATATGACCAATAGGGAGATATTTCATCACAGATCATTTCAAGGCCTATCAAAAGTAAATTGACTATAAGCCAAGTCACATGTTCCTGTGGAACGCAACATGAGGTTTGCTTTTTGAGTTGTCCTTTAAACATCAGCTTGTTCAAGCATATCATAGAGATAATGATGTATGATGACATTGCAAAGACACATTGTTTTTTTTTGTAATTGTGTTTGATGTTGGTTGATATAGTTAAAAATGCATCCATAGATGTAAACCCTTTTAGAGCAATCAGCGCAGTGCTGTATGTAGTGGGGGAAAATGCAACTATGGGGCTGTTCTCACAGAGAAGCATTTAATAACATAAAAAAGGTATTCAGTCATTTAATGTACTCCACAAGATGAGTTATGTCCTACCCAATGAATTTCTTCCATTATTTAGACATTAGCATTATAGTGTCTCTCATTATGCTAAAATGCTCTAAGATACAACTTAATGACAGCCTTGATGTCAATTAATGATATCTTGTCATTTTATCACATTCAACAAATGGGTCCTGCTACTCTGAGAAAAGAGCCAATTGCCTGGTGACTGATAAGTAAACAGTTATTTTTGTCCAGTGGTATTATTTATAGATTATTGATTGTGTATATACATACATCTCTCTTTTTTAATTTGCCCAATTGTATCACATATTACTGAGGAATATTGATATACTTTATTAATCCCCGTGGGAAAATTCTTCTCTGCATTTAACCCATCCTAGCTGTGTAGCTAGGAGCAGTGGGCAGCCGCCATGCAGCACCCGGGGACCACTCCAGTTCGTCTTGACGTGTCTTGGTCAGGGGCACAGACAGGATTATTAACCCTAACATGCATGTCTTTTGATGCTGGGGGAAACCGAGCACCCGGAGAAAACCCACCGCAGATACGGGGAGAACATGCAAACTCCACACAGAGGACAACCTGGGATGACCCCCAAGGTTGAACAACCCTGGAATTCGAACCCAGGACCTTCTTGCTGTGAGGCGACAGTGCTAACCACTGGGCCACCATGCCGCCAAATATTGTTTCTTTTGATTATATTCCTTAGATAAAGACATTGCAATACGGCCTTTGAAAAAGTATTACCATTAGCACTATGTTCTCAAATTTTTGCAGGTACCATACAAATAGAGCAGGGAAACACGGTAATCCCCAAACAGCACTAAACTGAGACACATTGATAAGGAGGATCTTGTCCCACACAGGGGAACAAATAGGGCGATTCTGCAAAACCATGTCTATGTACTGATGCACCAGCTAGCAAATTGTTAGCAGGGAAATTGGTGGGGTTGACCATATAGCAATAGCTCACCGTGAACTGAGTGAAGGGGACCAACACATTCTGTGGGAGGCCCTGACATTACCTTCTCTATTTGAAAAGGTGTGCAGCTATAGTCCCTGGAGCGTCTTTTTAGTTAGTTTCTCCTTTCATCCAAGGCAGATTCAAAAATGAATATGTCAGTTGAGGTTTTATGTCCCTGGGCCATAGAGTGTTTTTTGATCATGATAGACATCCGTCAATCAACCATTAATGCCAGAGGAAATTTAGTCTTTCAGAGCAAGACTGAGAAGTGGCGCAGCAGTCAGTCTACCATTTATGTAGTTCTGTGGTTTCCAGTGTTTTGATGTTCCTGTTTTAATTCTGTTAATAGTCATGAATAGAAATGGGAAAAAAAAAGATTTATAATGGGGTGAAAATGAACGGCTATACTGACCTTGTACATCTGAGACAAAGTCAACATCTCCAACAATGGCTTTCTCACAGTTTTCCTCACGCCCAACTGGTTGGTGGAGGAAGATTGGAAAGAAGTAAAAAATATTGGAAAAACGGCACCAAAGGAGTTGACAACTGCTCGGCATTCTTCTTAGAGATTTAAATTTTCCACGATACTTTTCTTAAATAATACTGACAACTGTTGATGTACAGCTGCTGTCAAAATAATATGTGATTATTTAAATATAGTCACCATTTTCATCATAACAGTAGGCATCATAGTTTTCCTTGGGGTTAGCAGGTGAGTTGATAAAGAGACCTGTCATGTTCTTTGCACAGTTTTCATGATTCTTATGTCTGAGGATGGCAATGCTCTGGTTGTTGATCCAGCCATTCCTGGACAAATACAATATAATAATAATAATAATTATTATTATTATTAGCATTATTATTGTTAGGAGCCATGTTTTAACAGTAAAACTGATCTTTGTTGAAAATGGGATGATTTATGTTATCTTAAGGCTATTTCTTTTGTTAGATGGGTATGTTTTCTGGTGCAGGAAGAAATGCACGTTGTGTAAAACCCAAAACAAAAATCCGATGATCTCAAAACATCATTATCTCTGTCATCTAATCAGTTCAAGCCTGATCACATTACTCTGTGAAGTTGTTGAGAAAGTCATATTCAGAGTAAATACAATGATTTTAATATGTTTAGTTTGCAGAAATAAAATGTCACCTGCAGGTTTCCATATTCTCGACGTAGGCTTCTGCGACTTGCTCAGGAGTTGCCAGGGTGGTCTTTAGATTCTCACAAAACTCCTTAGCCATGTCAAAGCTCAGCGAGTAGCGAGTCAGTCCCTCAATAAGAAAGACCCCGGCATAGCTGCAGCTCCGAGATTTCACTGTAGGGAAAGAGGGGGAAAAGATCATGGTCTCAGTGTCTTTATCAACATAAATCAAAATTGGTGCCACTTTACAATAAGGCCATCACAATGCCAAGTCCGACGCCTGTCCCTGCCACTGCTCCAGTTCAGTGCTCCATCCTTGCCACAGCCCCTTCTCCAGATCCACATCCTGCCCCTATTCAAGCCCTTAGTTTTTGTTATGCCCCTAGTTGAGTTATTGCGTTCACCTGTGTTAATCTGTGTTGCTACCTACTTAAGGCATTTGTCCTCTACAGTACATTTCTTAGTCTTTACCTCTTGTTAGCCTTGTATCACACCATAATGATTCCCATAGTCTTTCTGATTCTCCGTGTTTTTGACCGTTACCTGTTTATTGACTCTGTGTTTGCCTGCCGACTTTAGTAAACATGTCTTCAAATCTACCTTGTTCTAACTCGTATTCTTGTGTCAAATGTTTACTTTATGAAGGGTTTATAGAAGTGGTTGCAATTATTTACATTGAGTTATAAAACAGTAACAGGTTATAACACATTAATAAAAAATGCTTTTTGGGTTGCCAGGTTGGGAGCCCACATTTTATCAATATGACAGCATCTCCGTAAACATTCTCTTGAAAACCACGTGACAAGCATCCATCCATTATCCAAACACTTATCCTGCTCCCAGGGTCGCAGGGGCTGCCAATTTACATTCTCAGTGAGTGGCGTGCAAATAACACAATTTGAAAATGTTGTGCAATACATACATGCAAAAGTCAATAGCCAAAAGATTGTTTTGCTACAGAACTACAGAAACAGGTTAAGTTTAAAGTTAAAATATAATTCTGTTTTTTAACAACATGGGTCTTATTTTTGAATTTTTTGCAATCGTACATGTCAATCATGATACCATTTTATGCACCAGCTTCATTTTGGAGATCTCTGACATGAGACCACCACTGGACTCAGCTGTACAGTACTGTCTTATGGTGCCATGGAATACAAGCATCAGACATGTTTCATCAATTACAACGTAATCCATGTATCTAAGCCACATATGTTTGGTAATGAAAACAAAAGTGAAAGTTAGAATTTATTACACAAAATGCCCAATATTATCAATGGTTGATCATATTGCTGAGCTACTTCCTGGTTCAACTTGCAGGAATGACCTGTATTTACTTAACATGGGTACCAGTAACCACAGATAAATTAATTGAGGAGTAATAGGAAATAATGTACACCGTACAACCAAGGCACTAGGGGGTATTTTGTGTTTGAAAGGACAGGTTTAAGGAATGTATTCCATACCACCATAAAACACCATTGTAAAACTTTGTCCAGTGGTTAGGTAGTGGTTAGGGTCGCAGGGGCTGCCAATTTACATTCTCAGTGAGTGGCGTGCAAATAACACAATTTGAAAATGTTGTGCAATACATACATGCAAAAGTCAATAGCCAAAAGATTGTTTTGCTACAGAACTACAGAAACAGGTTAAGTTTAAAGTTAAAATATAATTCTGTTTTTTAACAACATGGGTCTTATTTTTGAATTTTTTGCAATCGTACATGTCAATCATGATACCATTTTATGCACCAGCTTCATTTTGGAGATCTCTGACATGAGACCACCACTGGACTCAGCTGTACAGTACTGTCTTATGATGCCATGGAATACAAGCATCAGACATGTTTCATCAATTACAACGTAATCCATGTATCTAAGCCACATATGTTTGGTAATGAAAACAAAAGTGAAAGTTAGAATTTATTACACAAAATGCCCAATATTATCAATGGTTGATCATATTGCTGAGCTACTTCCTGGTTCAACTTGCAGGAATGACCTGTATTTACTTAACATGGGTACCAGTAACCACAGATAAATTAATTGAGGAGTAATAGGAAATAATGTACACCGTACAACCAAGGCACTAGGGGGTATTTTGTGTTTGAAAGGACAGGTTTAAGGAATGTATTCCATACCACCATAAAACACCATTGTAAAACTTTGTCCAGTGGTTAGGTAGTGGTCAACTTTAAAGTCAGTATTAGGTAGTGGTTAATGAGGCTGCCGTAAAATGGCTTGGTTTTCTTCAAATATTTACATGGGTTCTGAGAGAATGTCTAGAGAGACTTTTCACAGTTGGGCTCCCAACCAAAGTCTTTGTTAATGTATGTGTATTACTGCTTTATAATACAATAATAATTAAATAAAAAATAGTTGTTATTATTAATTACATAAAAAATATATTATTCACCATTATTAAGATAATGAATAACTACTCATGAGAGGGATGAGATGATCACTCATCCTAAAACAATCACTGCTGAACATAATCCTCAATCAATTCAGTCAACCACTGGCTTCATACCAGTGAAGGCTATGAATGTTAAAGTGTAACTGCAACAAGACATAAGGCTATTACTTGAAAAATATAGATTAACATGAGATCAAAACTAAATGATAATAATATGCTCAATGGTAAACATCATGTCATCGATCATGCATCTAGGTAGAATTTATACTAAATAACTAATGCAGTAGCAAGCTGAGTCTAACAAAGTACAGTCAAACATGGTCAAGTCAAGTCAAGTCAATTTTATTAGTATAGCCCAATATCACAAAATACAAATTTGCCTCAAGGGGCATAGTGAGATAAAACCCAAGCCTCTTAGACATTACATGAGTATTCAAACATCTGAAAATTGAAAATAACTTTAATTTCAATTTTCAGCCAACATCAGGATATTGTAGTACATTAACTTCAGTCTTCCAACTGAAAATCAAATTTCTGAGCTTATTACTAAGTCACCTCCACATGCCACCTGGATCCAATTCCCACAACCCTAGTTAAAACATGCCTGCCCTCTATCAGCTCCCTGATAACCTCCATCATCAACTCCTCTCTGTCCACTGGTACAGTTCCCCCTTCACTGAAGGTTGCCATAATCAGACCAACCCTGAAAAATATTAATTTAGATTCTACTTACCAAAACAACTACCAGCCTATTTCCAATTTACCATTCATCTCCAAAATCCTTGACAGCGTAGTTGCATCCCAAATCCAGATCTACCTTGATAACAATAATCTTTTAGAACAATTCCAATCTGGCTTTTGCCCCAAACGTAGCACAGAAACAGCCCCAGTTAAGATCACCAATGACCTTCTTCGTGCAGCTGACTCTGGTTTACTCTCTATCCATATCCTCCTTGACCTCAATGCAGCACTTGATACAATATCCCACCAGCTCCTCATGGATCGGCTGGCTAGCATTGGAGTTGGGGGCACTGTGTACCAGTAGTTTACCTCCTACCTTGCATACAGGACACATTTTATACAAATTCAGAATTATCAGTTAGAAAGTTTGATAGTTCCTCATGGAGTTCTGCAGGGTTCAATGTTGGGGCCGCTCCTCTTTATTATTTACCTCCTCCCTCTTGGCAACATCTTCCTGCACTATGGAATCCATTTCCATTGCTGTGCTGATGATACACAGCTTTATGTGTCCACTAAGCCCACTTCCACACTCCCCCCCATACCCTCACTGCTTGTCTCCATGGTATACAGATATGGATGACTAACACTTATCTGAAATTCAACAGTAGTAAAACTGAGCTACTCCTCATTGGCACTAAATTTATACTCTCAAAAACTAATATTTGCTCACTCCCCATTGCTGGAGCCACCATACCTGTTTCCGCTTAGGCTGAGAGCCTTGGTGTTATCCCCTTTCCTTCTCCAGTCATATAAACAATGTCTCCTGGATTACCTTTCTCCATCTCCAGACTACGCCCTGCTTTAAGACAACACTCCATGTAAGTCTTAGTCAATGCTTTGGTCACATCATGCATTGACTACTGCAATGCAATCCTAGCAGGCATCCCTAAACAAACTTATTCACTGACTTCAACTCATCCACAATTCTGCAGCATGGATTATTACACATTCAAAGTCCACTGACCATTTCTCTCCCCTGCTGAATCAATTACACTGGCTTCCTGTGTCACAGCGGATTAATTTAAAATGTTATCAACATTTAAAGCACTTCATAATCTATCCGCTGCTTATCTCACAGACATCCTTCAGACTTACACTCCATCTTGCTCCCTGCGGTCTTCACCAGCAGGTCTATTGGCACTACCAGCCATCAGCCTCAGCACAATGGGTGCAAGGGCTTTCTTCTATGCGGCACCCAAACTCTTGAACTCCATTCCCCGTCACATCCACTTAGTGGATTCCATTACATAATTCAAAACTGCTCTTAAAACCACCCTTTTAACCACTTTTTTCTTTTAGCATACTCACTTTAACAGCATCAAATTCATCTTTTTTTTTTTAAATTTCTGCTGATGTGTGCTCTATTGCTTATTTTGTTTTGTGGTTGATTGCGCTGTTTTTACTGCTTTGTTTTATTGTATTTGATGTAAGGTGACCTTGAGTGTCATGAAAGGCGCCTTTAAAAAAGTATTATTTTTTTAACAATATATTTATTGGTTTTCAGTTTGCAAATCATATCAAATTGTACATCAAAAGTACAGAACACAGCAAACATTTTTCACCCTGTTCTCCCTCCCATAACCCAATCCCTAACAACTTAAGTACACAAAAAGAAAGTTATATAAAATAAATAAAAGTAATGAGAAGAAAAAAAAAGAAAAAAGAAAAAAACATTAAAAAGAAAGAAGGGTGTTTTTCTGGCCAATGAACATGATCATATAAAGCTACCCTACTCCCCCAGAGTTTGTTCTTGTTGAAGCAAGTTGCCAACATTAACATTATGCCCTAAGAAGTACAAAAAGGGTCTCCAGATATCATCAAAAACATTTTGTTTATGTCTAACAATATACGTTGTCGTTTCCATTGACATGTTTGACGCAATTTCTTTGATCCACATTCCAATTCTTGGTCCATCAACATTTTTCCAATTAAGAGCAATTATACGTTTAGCTTGTAATATACACATGTCTATGAACCTGAACTCTCTGCTTTGTAAATGTGGGTTGGTAGGATATATACCAAGAATAAAAAGCTTGGGATCCAACAGTAATTTCTTTGATAAAAATTGATAAATCATATTAATAACTATTGCCAAAAGGTTTTCACTTTCACACATTCCCATATACAATGATATGGTGTTCCTCTTGTCTCCTTACACTCGATAGAAGTATCAGGAATGTTATCATTAAATTTATGTAATTTAACAGGAGTTATGTATGTCCGCATCAGCCATTTATACTGGATAAGTTTCAAGCTACTGCTGATTGTCTGCCTCTGTGCCTCCTTACTTGCCTCACTCCAGTCTTCTAAAGATAATTCCTCCCCTATATCTTCTGTCCATAATCTCAGTTTTAATTCGGATGAATCATTAGATCTGGGCACAAGTCATACAGAGTTGAAATTAAACCTTTATCATAACAATGTCTTGTGACTGCTACCGCTAATGTAGAAATGCCAGGTTTATCTGAGTAATATTATTATTATTATTATTATTACTATTATTATCATTATTATTTCTTTCACGTTTCCTGTTTTACATCCTGTAGAGCTGGGTCCAAACTATGGACCTGAGGAACTATAGGGCAGATGTCACTTGATTGACAGTACTCGTAATATGTGAGCTGTTCCGAGATATGTGGGCTGTATGTAGGCTGTTATTATTTTCTTTCGTGTTTCCTGTTTTACATCCTGTAGAGCCAGGTCCAAACTATGGACCTGAGGCACTATAGGGTAGATGTCACTTGATTGACAGTACTCGCTGATTTTCTGGACTGCAGGGATGTTAACATTGCCTGGGATATGGATGGTGAACTTTTCCATTCCCTTCTTCATGAGTCCTAGAGCTCCGATGACCACTGGTGTTGTTTCGGTCTTCATACCCCACATCCTGTTGATTTCAATCTCTAGGTCTTTGTACTTGGTCAGCTTCTCTGTGACTTTAACTGAGGTGTTTTTGTTTTTGTTTTTGTTTTGTTTTTCCAGATGGTATTGCCATGTTGATGAGCATGCACCTCTTTTGCTTCCTGTCCTTGATAACAATGTCGGGATTGTTGGCTTTTATTTCTCTGTCAGTGTAGATGGGCATGTCCCAGAGGATGGTGGCATCATTGTTCTCAGTGACCGTTTTTGGCTAGTGTTCGTACCACTTCTCAGTCGTCTCGATCTTGTAACTCCTGCAGATCTTCCAGTGCAGGTATGCTGCTGCCTTGTTGTGCCTGTATATGTACTCGATCTTTGCCAGTTCCGGGCAGCCTCAGACAATGTGGTCGATGGTTTCTTCGTACCTTCCACAGATTCTGCATTTTGGGTCTGTTCCATCTTTGGTGATGCGATGGTGATAGGATCTGGTTGCCAGGCTCTGGTCTTGTGCAGCGAATATCAGGCTCTCCATCTCTGCTTTCAGTCCGGTGCTCCTCAGCCACTGGTGTGTCTTTTGTTGGTCCACGTTATTATTATTATTATTATTATTATTATTATTATTATTATTATTGTTATCATTATTATTATTGCCAAACACATTTCTCACTACAGTTGAGGGATATATGTGGGATATCCCAAAGGATGTTGAGCTATATGTAAGCCAGTTATGCAGTAACCTCAGAAACTTATCTATTTCATATGGAAGCCACACAATTGCATCACATCACATGTAATAAACATGTTTCCAAACTGAGCTCTCGATTACTCCTAATTTGTTGTTTGCAAAATTTTTTTTTTCATGAATGTACTATGGAGAGTATTTTTCTCTTTTAATCATGAAAGAAGAAATACAGCTATAGCTAATCTAATTTTTTTTAACTTCAATGTGGAGTATCAGTGCCTGGTTTCACTGTGACAAGGGGCACATAAATGTTTTTAAGAATTATTTTGTGAAACAGAAGCCTCTATTTTAAAATGATGAGTGTGTTCTGTGGACCCACTCCTGCACAAGGTATTTGATGTGCAGATAGTTATGATGCAGAGTGAGCAGTGTAGGATAAAAAAACAAAACAAAACAAAAACAAAACACGAGAGACACCATGAGACTGCTGGATCATTATTCAGCTTAAATGTTTTGCTTGCCCCACAGGTTTTTGCCAGAGTTTTGTTCCACAGTGTGGTGTTTGAGTCAAAGTTCGCAAATACAGGTATGCATCATATATTTGTCTGCAGAAACACAGAGAAAAGGGTTCACACACATGCACACACATGCATCCACGCACACACACACTCGCAGACATGCACATAAATTTCCTATGCCTGGCGAATGATCACCTATTGACATTTACAAAGCAAATTAGGTTATTTTTATTTAACCCAAGTAACCACTGTCTTACAGAGATAAGTGTGCGCAAACCAAATTAACTGCTATCAGAAGCAGAAATCACAGGGATATCTACTGGCATGGTATCATCATTTCTATATACACAGGCCACTGCACACAATTCACTAGGCTACGATACCTCCCAGTTTAGTCAAAGGCCAGAGCAGAAATGTAATTGGGATTTGTAATGTGTGTGTGTGTGTGTGTGTGTGTGTGTGTGTGGGAGGGGGGGCCTCTGTGGTTTCAGGGTTGCCATGGGCGCACATGTGCTCTCACAGATTTCAATATGTGCTTGCTCGACAGTTTAACTTAAACTACAGCAAGCCAGCTAACTTGATGTAACAGTTAGCTACCAAAGATTGGAGGCCACCTGTAGCAAACTATCTTGTGTTAGTATCATTTTTCTAAAATCAAAACATTGTTTAAGCAGAATATTAGAGCGATTTACATTCTGTCAGTTTCTCCCCCTATTTTTCTCCTTACCTTGCCATCCATCTATGCCACGTACTGGCCTCCAGCCTAACCTGTTTAATGGGATGGTTCATATCAATTTACAGTCACAAAGTTAAGCCTGGCAAAATGGCCCTGGCTGCTATTACCGCCATACCTAGCTAGCTAAAATAAGCTACTTGGCTGTCTGAGGATATGATGTTTGCCTTGATTTAATGAATGCCCATGGTCGCTGGTTTGTATTTAATTAAGTTTCAAAGCAGTTTGCTAAAATATCAGCGTTGACAGAAGAGAGATTGCTTGGTGGGAATATCAGGCGAACCGTGTGGTGTGCTCAAGTCTGACGCTCTCTGTCACGGTCATGCGCGTAAAGCGCCACCGTCCTGCGTAACGCGCATGACCGTGACAGACGGAGCCGTCATGCAGCTCGTCTGCTATTCCTACTAGGGATGCCACGCTGAGGACGCTTTCCCACAGGTTGATAAACCACACACCCCCGGCCCAAGAGGAGGGAACCTCTGCGGCATCTAGGAACTAATAAGTAGGAAATAAATAGAAGGAAAATAAAAATAAGTGTTTACTTCCTCTTACTCCTTTTCGAACATGTAACAATCTGATGCATGTGGACATTTGTTCGCTGAGTTTGATGTGCGGATTTGTTGATCACTTCAGATTATTGGCAACTGCTTATCTGTATGTTATATCCTGCTTATTTACATGTTCGGAATAAATCATGATCATCATCACCATCATCATCATCATCATCATCATCATTATCTATCCAGTGGAGAGTTTGTTTATCAGAAAAGTTCCTGTTCTTGTTTATCTTCTGTGGCGTGTCAGTGATTAGTATTGACTATTTTACAATCAATAATCATCGTTATCTGTACAAGAGTGAGCCAAAAAAAGAAAAGAAAGAAGAAACATCGAAATATTTAAGGGAAGAGAAAAGAACCCTTCAAAACCATTTCATTTGTTTTATACCATTGCCAAGATGCCAAAGGCCACAGTTGAAACTATATTTGCACCTGTGTGAAGTTGTGTTTGTCTGTTCGTTAGATTTAGGAAAGCAAAAACAAAAGAAGTCCTTCCATGGAATTACTTTCTTTTTCAGAGGAATGAAAATGAAAGTTAAATTAGTAAGTGGAATAGTAAATGAACAAACTGTAGTCACACACACACACACACACACACACACACACACACACACACACACACACACACACACACACACACACACACACACACACACACACACACACACACACACACACACACACACACACACCATATCTGCCAGAGATTAGGGAACATGCTGCAACTCGTCATGATGTCCCTGGAAATCAGAAAAACAGCTCTTGGCCTTACAGACCTACCAAGAGGGATCAAAGTGAATGCAGCCTTTTGGTTTGCTCAAAAGACGTGAATACATGAATCAGATGTGTTCCCATTAGTATGCAGAGAGAATGACCATGGGTGTCTTTATAAAGCCCTGAGGCCTGCTATGCCAAGGCAGTGACTCAACCAAAGGCTTCATTGTCACCTAATGGAGTTGAAAGGACTTGGGAGAGTGTGGAGGGTCTGGATATACACAAGCCTGACAGAAAGGGGGCTTTAACACGGTGTCCTGCCAAAACGTCCAGCTGCTCTTGTAGTAACAGACGGCCCTGTCTACTTACTCTCTCCTCACTCTCTCTTTCCCTCCCCACTTCTTTTCCTCTCACTTTTCCCGTTAACCCCCCCCCCATCTGTATTTGTCTTTCCTATGCCAGCTCTAGAGACTAAATTCCCAGCTCCACACTCACACACACGCTTATATGCACAACAGTATGCCGAGCTAACAATGACTTAGTGCCAACGTGGGTAGATACCGAAGCTCAGAGATTCAGTTTCTGGATATCAAGGTTGAAGCTGAGGTGTCGGGGATGATAGCTTTTAATTTTCTAAGTCCCATTGGCTCACATAACCAGCAACATGCACCATACACTGTAAGAAAATTATTGATATTTGCATTAAAATTACTGGCAGCCAGCGGCCAGGATGTATGTTACTGTAATTATGTGTACAGTAGATTGCTGTATTCTTAATTACAGTAGTGGAATTGTTATTGTAAAATTAAATACAGTTGAGAACTGTGACTTAAACAGTATTTTATACTTAATGACAATACCAGTCTTATTACTGTACATTTGATTTACAGTAATGTACTGTGCACAACACAGTAACTTGAGGATTTCACATCTTTATGTATCTTTTTAAAAAAAAAAATTTTTTAACTTCAGACGACCTCTAGGCGGCCAAGCAATGACCTTTAATTATTTTTTTTGAGTTCTGAAGAAACATTTTACTTTACTTTTATTCATATCGTTTAATTCTTTAACTAAAAATGTATTTGGTTACCTTATTTTGTGTTATTTTTATCTCATGTTTGGTTCAATGATGGACGTACTTTGGTGTAATATCTGATTATCTTTAAACGTATATGTTTAATTTCGTAGTTCCTTTTTATCATTTCCACTTTCTGTATCTGATGCTCCCTATTGCTGGTCAAATTGTACAAAATATGCTAAAGCAAGGTTTAATTGTTTTATTGAGGCAATGGGGGACATCTGTTTTGATACAAAAAATCACAGGACAATAGTTTGGAGCTATGAATGTTAGTATGAATATTGAATAATATTAATTTACCGTGACGAGGTTGATTACTTGGCTTGTTTGGAGACAAGTCAGTTTGCCTAATGCAATGACAACCACAAAAATATCACGCTTGCACAGAATGTCTATCTATAGACTGTTTATCTAGCTATATATCTGTTTATCTAGTAATGTGACTGTAACACCCTTAGCACTGTATTTTTACATCTGAAAACAGAGATCTTGTGACCATGAGTCCATTAAAGATCCATTTTCTTGTGCCGTTTCACCTCTTCCGCAGAAGTTGCTCTGTCAGTGGGCTTGTCTTTATGGACGTTAATAAAGAGTCATGGGTCTTCAGACCAGTGGGAACATGTGAAACATGAGATCCAGTGCCCTGTGTGCAGGGATGTCCACACACAAACATATACGAACACAAGGTCACCTGAATGAACTTCCCCATCTGAATTTTCTTTCAATGTTTTTTTTCTCTTTATCTCATTCTACTTTGATACCCACTTGACATTTAAGGCAGCAACTGTTTCCTGACAGACTCAGAATGTGTGTCATTTTCCCCATGCTGACATTGAGAAACTGTTCCTCTTCTGAATCAAGAGATGGTTTCCATGAGTAAGGCAGCTCCCCCGTATGGGATTATTCATGATAGGAGTGACAGTTTGACCTCCATCACACTTTGCTAATCGTTGATCTTTAAAGGGCTGGATTAAAAAAAAAAAGAAGTGACCTAGAAGAAAAGACACGTTTTGATGCAGCCCCTGCATTGCAGTAGTCTTTGTACGGGCTGCCAGTTTTACAGGTAATTTTAATTAAAAAAAATAACTTTAATTTATTTAGATTTAAAAAATAAATAAATAAAAAAGTCCCATTGGCTCACATTACCGGCAACATGTACCGTACAATGTAAGAAAATTGTGACTTTTTTTATGCATGTGTATAATATTTTTGAGAGCATAGCAGGAATATGAACAAGCAAACAAGCAAACAAACACAGCACATCCTTGGTAATAATAATAACCAAAGTCATAATTAAATTAAATACATAGTTTTTCTTTAAAAAGTACAAAAGTGTATATACATAGTGAATGAAAAAAAAGGACTATACACAGCAAGGTGCTTTACACTGGACACAACACATTAGTCCTTGCCCTGAAAAAAAAGAATGCAGTACAGGGTCTCAGATCTTATCGAACACATCTCCTCTGTCTTCATTATTAAATCTCAGTCTCTCCAGATGTAAGGTGTTAGCCATTTCTCTCAACCACAAATCATATGTGAGTACAGAGTCCATTTTCCACACTAGCAAGACTAACTTTTTTTGCAATCACCATTCCAATCAAAACAGCCATTTTTTTTTCATACTTACTGGCAAAAGATAAGGAGCGTATTGCTCCAAGAATGGCTATGAGCAGATCAGGTTCCCAATTCTTCTCCAAAGCCTCCAAGAAACAATGAAATATACTTTTCCAATATGTGTAAAGTTTACTGCATGACCAGAAAGAATGTGTTAAATTACTGACCATAGAGTTACATCGATTACATACAAGTGAAACATCATTAAAAAACATCTGTAACTTTTCCTTGGAATAATAGAGTCTGTGTAACATTTTAAATTGTATAAGGCTATGTCTGACATTGACTGAACAATCATGTATACTCTTTAAACATTCATCTCTGTACTAGACTCACTGGATGTCCCTATCCAACTAGCCAAAAAACTAAACACTTGACCCAATAAACACCAGCAGAGACGAGCTGTCATTTGATACTTTACTGAATCCAAGTGTGAAAGTGTAACATATGCAAGATGAAGAAAAATAAAGTTGGATTTAGTAATATGACATGTATATAGGATTAAATTCCATTTTCTAACTTAGAATTCACCATTTTTTACTTTATTTTTTTTTACAAAGCAACTAAATAAAACAGGTAAGTGGCATTAACAGATAGGATTATAGGATACTCAAAGCTAAGTAAACATTTAGGATTAATCATCATTCAGCATAGCAACACAGTCATAGGAAGCTACCAGTAGCTACAATGGAGATAAGTGAGAGCTTAGCTAGGATACATATAACATTCTTATAATCTCATTTTAATCATAATAGTACACACAAAGCATAAAGATAATGTCAATAAGCATAATTTCTTACAGTCTAACAAACTTTGAGAGGAAGGATGGTAATGGATTAAACACAGGTGAGTCACATTGTCTGCACACCATGAAGATATCCCTTTCTGAGCTGCACTTCTTGTTAATGACAACTTGTCAAATATTAAGATAAAGTAAAAGCTGCTATACCAGAACTTCCAGCAGATGTCACTAATACATCTAAACAAAATACATCACTCCCAGCTTGGGGTCTCCCAGACCCCACATAAACCTCCCATCTAACTCCCAGAGTCCTCAGGAGACAGGAGTAGAACCACTTCAGTGATTGGATGCATGTTGAGCTTCTGGCCTCCATCCTTGGGCGATTTTGGCTTCTACTCTATGAATCTGGCTTGGAAAGGTCCTTGAGATGATTGCCATGGGCCACTCGTTTCTTCTGGCTTATTTGTCCTTCAGGAGGATGATTTCTCTCTCTTTCAGATCTTGCCTCTTTTCCATCCACTTGCATTGGCTTTAAAGAATAACAAGATACTTGTGATGTTACCTGCTTTAGAAGGTTTCCACCAGGCTCTGACTGTCTCCACTCTTCTCTGAAAAGACCTTCTTTACCAAAGCCACCAGAAGGAGGAATGGGAACGTCTGTCTTCTGAGTCAGGAGCATAGCTGGAGTCAGGATGAAAGGTGACTCCGGGTCTGAAGACACAGGGATGAGGGGTCTTGCATTAATCACAGTTTTGACCTCGGCCATTCATTCCGCAGGAGCATGTTGTTGAGGATATGAGAGGTGATGCCGATCATCACCCATGTGGGAGGAATGGGGCGATTTAATACCCATGTGTAGTTCTGGTCCTGGTATTTCTCGATGCTGTCAGAGCTGGTGCTTGATTTACCCATTTTCAGCTCATGACTAGCACCAGCGACGTTAATCCCACAGTCTGATCGTATCTGCTTCATTAGGCCCCTGATGGCAAAAATTCTCCTCAGGGTGTTGGTGAAGCTGCTAGCACTCATGCTCTCAATCACGTTGATGTGTAGAGCTCTTGTACACATGCAGGTGAATAACACAGCCCAGCTCTTGCTGTTGCTGTGTCCTACTCTGGTTTGGTCTGACGCCATCTCCCAAGGGCGAAAAACGTCAACACCCACATAACTGATGGAGGGTACACCTTGTAGTCATTCTACCTGAAGATCGACTATCTGCTGGTACTCTCTTACCATGGAATTTCTTGCTGATGATGCATCTGAAGAGGGAACCACTGCACTTCTTCACTCGAACCAACCAGCCTGTCTGACGGCATCCTCCGTGAAATGCCTACCTTGTTGTTTCACAACTTCATGATGATGACGCAAAGGTAGGGTAGCCAGATGACAGCTGGGATGATTACTGGATTGGTATCCTCTGCTCCAAGCTTCACCTGTGTCATGCAGCCTCCCACTTGTAGCAATTTGTTGCTATCCAATATTGGATGCAGCTTGCACAGAGGGCTATGTGAGGGGAGGTTGTGTGCTTCAGCGATGCACTCTAACTTCTGGGAGTAACACTGTTGTTGAACACCACTTATGATGAGTATTTCTGCTTTCTGAACCCTTCTGCAGTAGGGCCTGAATGACAAAGGCACTAACCATGGCAGCTGTTGTCTTGAATAGGCTTAGAGAAGATTTGAGCAATGTGGATTAAGTGGCCCACTACTCAAACCAGAGTGCTATACTTGGAGAAATGCCCAAATCCTGAGGAATTCAGCACAGTGAGGACTTGCATGTTGTCAGTTGCAAAAGGACAGCTCTCATGATCTAAATCTGGCTCAATTACCTTGAAGGTCTCTTGAGGTAAGGCAAAACAGGCACGTGATCTCTTGAGAAACACTGCACCTGACAGCCAAGTGGTATTGCTGAGTGTTGCTGCTGTGATAGACTGTGACCCTTGGTCTGCTGGATTGTCATCATAGTAACAAATCTACACTGATGAGGTGACGAAGAATGACATATTGTACTTGGTTGTTGATGTATGTGTAATGCTGCCTTGACTGGTTACAGATGTACCCCAGCACCACTTTACTGTCTGCATAGTAGGTGATGTTGTCAAATGTCGAGTCCATCTACTTCACAATCTACTCTCCAATTTCGACAGCCAGAACTACTGCACACAATTCCAGTCTTGGAATAGCGAGCTCTTGCTGGACTGCCAGCTTTGCTTTTATGATGCCCACTTCAGTTTTCTTCTATATTCAGTCATGACCTTCAGGTAAGCAACTGCAGCAATGGCCTTGATTGACGCATTTGAGAACATGCAAAACTCCTTGCATTGCGTGCTAAAAGATAAGAAGGCAATATAAGGGCATGGAACCTGTAGCTTCTGTAGCTTCTGTAGGTCTTGGAGTGAGTCCCTCCACTTGATCCACTCCATCCTCCATGTCTTGGGGAAGAGACAAGTCCCAACCATCTGCCTGCTTGGAGAGAGCTCCCTGAGTAACATCCTGCCTCATGTGGTCTCGGAAGTGGCTTAAGACACTTGTGTCTTTTGGACAGTGATAAGAGTTTTACCATGTCTCTAGTTTTTCTCTTTTGACAGTTGCTAGATGAGGGTAGCAGAGATTGAAACTGAGGTTTATTCTGGCTTTGGCTACCATGTGGATGAAATCAGCAAACACACAAAATAGGGGAAAAGAGACGTTGTGTTGGAGCTTATACCTAGATTCAAAGGTGGCCCACTTTTCATGCATGCTATATGGAAGCCTCTCAAACAATCAGTGCAACTCCCCTGGAGGTGTCAAGATAAAACAAAACAGGTAGGTACTCATCCGACTTTACTGCTTCAATTTCCAACAGACAGTCCCCTAGTTTACTTAGCTTGTATGACTCTTTGATGGCCATCCTTAGAAAGCTCTCAAGCTTGGTGAAGAGGGCGTGCTCAATAGCCTCAGGTGAACCATAGGTTTCCTCAAGCCAGTGCCAAACCATCATCAGACCTGCTGATGGATGTCTGATGTTGACAACCTTAATTTTGATTGCCTGCTCTGAGGATTCTTTCCCAAGCCATTTTATCAAAAGATCTAGCTCTTCTCCAGGCAAAAGGTCCAGGCCTGCTAGAGTGCTTTGGAAGGTGGATTTCCAAGCCCAATAATTCTCAGGCTTGTCGTCGAAAGCCGTCATCCCGTGGTAACGAGCTGGCTGCGGGCGAGGTACCTGACAAGGTCTGTGTAGTAGGAGTGTTACTCTCATTGGCTCGAGGAATGTTGATAAAGCTGCTGTGCAGAAAGGTTGACATTGGCTGTCTATCCTTCATTTTAGGCCCCACGTCTCCTTGGACATCATTGGGATTATGATTTCTATGAAGTCAACTGGCCAAATTAGATTAGGTCTGACAGACAGTCAGGAGTGAATGAAATAATATGTTTTCACTCTCAATATCATGTTTGGTGACATGTTGGCTTTACCTCATACTAGCTTCCTCAACGACGTAGTCCAGAGTATAATCACATGGATTCAATTGTTTCAGCCTCTGCAATAGTTGCTTTCATTTGCTTCTCTTGCTGCAAGGCCTTTAAAGTCTCTTGAAGACAAACAGCTTCGATTTTAATCTCTATCTCTCTCTGAGCGAACGCTGCTCTGGTTTCGACTGTTTTTGCTATAGCCCAGGGGTGGGCAGTCTTATCCAGAAAGGGCCAGTGTAGGTGAAGGTTTTTGTTCCATGAGCTGCTCTTCCTTGTTAATGAAAACTCCTGTCTAACAGGAAAATAAACTAAAAGCTGCTATACCAGAACTTCCAGCAGGTGTCACTAATAACCCTAAACTAATCACAGTCCATTACAGTCCCACACCTCATCTTTCAGTTCTACATTCATCTCGTCTGCCCACACCTGTTTAAGTCCTGTTGTGTTCAAAAGAGCTCTGATAAAAAAAAAGATCTGATAAAAGGGAAACCACCCTGCCAGTAACAGGATCACATTTGTTTATTGCCTCCAGGGACTTGTGCTCGTCCAAGATTTCAAAGTTAGGCATATGCATCCTGATATAGTCTTGAATTTGTAAATATCTGAAAAAACATGATGTGGGAATATTGTAAATGGCTCATAACTGTGCAAATGAAGCAAAGTTCCCATTAATATATAGATCATCTATATTATAGACATCGCTCTGTTTCCAAGTGGAAAAAACAATATCATTCAGGCCAGGTACAAAGGAAGGATTTTCACGAATAGGCCCCAGCATCTCTGCGACCCTGAGAGCAGGATAAGCAGTTAAGATAATGGATGGATGGATGGAGTGTCCACACAGATTTTTTGAGTTTTAATGTGTAGTTTTATCTGTTTTCAGATTTTTATAGTATTGCCAACTACAAAACTGTTACTAAAATATGACTTTTTAACTGTAGTAGGCAAGGAAGTATTTTTGAAAAGCAATCGTTATATGAGTAACCATGCTGGGCATGAGTCTGGTAGAGTGGGGACCCTTTTTTCCACCATGCAAGAATGGATTAGTGAGCAGCCCAATAATAAATTTTAAAATTTTGTAGGGTAAAATAACCTGCATCCTTTAGTTTTGATAAGTTTTTTTTTTAGAACTTCAGATGGCTTTATATTTCCAAATGAAGTGTATAATAATTGAATCCAGTTGCTTAATGTAAGACTGAGTGATAACACATAGAACTGACTGAAGGAGATGGAGAAAGTGCAGCAGTACAATCATCTTGATTGGGTTCATCTTCCCGACCAGAAAATTTGGGAAGGGTTTTCCAAAAGTAAATATTGCATTTAACTTGCTCAATTTTGTTTTGCCAGTTCAATCTTAAGAGATCATCTGTTTTTTTTATTACAATCACACCAGGATATGAAAAGTTATTAGATGCTTTAAAAAAAAAGAAAGAAATGTATTGTAAACAAGCCACATTAACCATTGTGGAAACTGGCATTAGTTCACTCTGGTCCCAGGTGACAGAAAATCCTGAAAGACTGCCAGAATTATCAATTGGAGTCATGGGGGGCGGTGGGCGAGGTATTGATGGTTGGAGATTTATAAAAGGATGTCATCAGTATATAATGAAAGGTGAGCATACATGTCAATGGGAGCAATTAGAGGGTTCTGTCAGATGCTAGCAGTCAATGGTTCAATGATAACTGAAAACAGAAATGGGGAGAGAGGGTAGCCTTTACAGGCCCCACAATGAATTGCAAAAGGGCAAGAAATGTTTTGAGGCAGTTGATGATGTTGGTGTGAATAAATGGTCCAAATCCAAATTTATTGAGTATAAACATCATATAGGGCCACTCCACTTGATCAAACGTGTGTTGTGTGTCTATTAAAAGAACAACAGCCTTTTCTGTATGCTTTGTGTATGAAATATGCCAGGTAGAGACAAATGTATTTCAATTTGCACTGCCTTTTCAGTAAGGCCAGTTTGGTCGGGATGAATAATAGGACATGTGTATTCTTTTAGTCTGTTCACCAGAGCTTTTCCAAGGATTTTGGCTTCAGTGGGTAACAACGAAATGGGGCGATATGATGAAACCACCTTAGGGTCACGGCCTGGTTTTGGAATCAATGAGATGTTGGCTTTATAGCCTAGAGTGATTCAACATGCGTAAAAGATGAGGTGACATTTTAGAACCAAATACCTTGAAGAATTCTATGCTAAAGCCATCTGGACCCGCTGTTATTATTGGGGAGGGTTGAGATGACTTTTTGAACTCATCCATATAAATATCAGTATGTAGTGCATTAATTGAATCCACTGATAGCTTGGGTAAATTCAGATTTTCAATTTTTTTTCCATAGTGTCAACATCCGGTTTGCCCTGTGATTTATAAATATTTGCATAAAAAACCCCTGCAAAATATCAAATGATTTTTTTTCAGGGTCCATCAATAAAGTACTATCCTTTGACTTTATATAATGTATGGGTCTGGAGGCCTGTGAAGGACAAACTTTAATGACATATTTTGATGTATTATCTGATTACCTTTACACATACTATATCTGTTAAATTTCATAGTTACTTTTTATCGTTTCCATTTTTTATATCTAATGCTTCCCATTGCTGGTCAAATCGTACAGAATATGCTACGGGAATGGGGGACATCTATTTTGATGGACAAAACCACAGGACAACAGGTTGGAGCTACACATACGAATGTTAATATAAATATTGAATAATGTGAATATTGACATGAATTGAGGTTGACGACTTGGTGAGTTTGGAGATCAGTGAGTTTACCTAATGCAATGAGGATCTGTATACATTACAGTACCTATTTTAGCAGCTTTCCCAGAGCCACAAAGGCGTTAGTGTATACGAGGAGAAAAGGCATGTTGGAGAAAAGGGTAGCTGAGACTTGCAAAAAAGCTTTAAAATGTAATTAATAGCTTCAAAAGCATACCAGGAGACAGAGTCCACCTGAAAAAAATGACTACCACTCTTCTATTTAAGATCAGTTTAAATGCAGATGAGCTTGCAAGAAGGAGGATGGCCAAAAGCCCTCAGGGTGCTCAGTGAAATAGAGGGAAATGAGATGAATGGAGAAGAGGAACTTACTGAACAATATATAATTGTGGTGCAGGACTATGAAGTGTCAGGGTGGTTGGTGAGTAGTAGCAGATACAGTGGTAGAGGAGGCAAACACGTGTCATGGGCTTTCAGATAGCAGCAGACGGTACTTTGAGCCTGTGCAGGCACAAGCCCTCTTTGTCATTGGCTCTCCTACTCCAAGGGAGCCCCTGACTGCCCCTCACCTTGAAATGTGACACAGCCAGGTACAGGAGAGGTTGCTACACCAAAAACATCTAGTGGTCATGTTAGTTTTTTGTGTGTGTACAGTATGTGTGTGTGTGAGAGAGAGAGAGAGAGAGAGAGAGAGAGAGAGAGAGAGAGAGAGAGAGAGAGAGAGAGAGAGAGAGAGAGAGAGAGAGAGAGAGAGAGAGAGGGAGGACATTAGGCTGGGTCTTTCCTGTGCATATAAGTACATTAATGGGGTGGTGTAGCTAACCTATACAAGTTCAAGTAAACATATGTTTTATTACAATGTAAAACAATAATAAATGAAAGAAAATGCAAAAAATTGGCGAGACTGGCTCTACATGTTATAGTGATAACTGGATTCAAACGTAGCAATGGTGAGTACAGTTACATATTAATGTAGGCCATATAAAATGTTCAGTGAATGTACTGAAGCCATTAACTATGCTACTTAAGTCATTTGAAAAGACCAGTGTAATTGCTGTATACTTTTTGAAATATTCTATGAACACATCTTGATCAATTTAATTGTTCATCATGGCAAGACAACTTGCCATGGTCCATGGCATGGCACTTTAATGTTTGAGTAATTGAGAGCTCTTAGAGTCAATTGGCACTTTCTCAGCAGAGGCCTGTGCACTCAAATGCAGCCCTCCTGCACCTGCAGCACTTTCTGCAACCTCTCTTGGTGCCACAAGAAATCAGCTTGTTGTGGGATGTTGATGCTTGTGGCAAAGTTGTTCAGTGGGGCTCATACATTCCTTCTGTCTTCACCCACCCCCAATCAGTTGGTGATGGTAGCACAGGGTCTAGTAGCAATGACCACCCTAGTAGACTGCTCTCTTGATGTGCTCCACCAGAGCAGCTCGGGTAGGTGGGATTCGCTGTGTCGAGTTTTTCTGTGGAAAGAGCTTCCTTCTTGCATGGTCCACCTTGGTGCAGGTACTGGTTCTGTCAAAAACAAGTATAACTATGACAAACCTCTCAGTAATATTCATTGCATCATCAGGGATCTCCTTTGGTCCATTTGCCAACATCAGTAGTGCATCTGTCAGTTCCAGCAGTGACTTCCATGTTGACCATGCTGCCTTCTTTCCATGTCCAGCAAAGCTGGATACAGTGTCGCAGCCTATCAAAGCATAGCTATTTGGTGGGCTGTCAGGTAGTAAATGCTCTTGTCAGTTCCAAATGCTAGCCACAATTCACATCCAGCTGGTAATTGAGTTATAACAAACAGCCAAGACCCCAACATCATTGTCAAGAGTGCAAATGAGCATCTGGTGGTGGCCATGCTGTGCAGCATGTGATACATGCAGTAGCATACCACCGTCAGCTTCTTCATGGCTGTATGGGGCCAGGGTAGGGAGATCCTGTAGTAGCTGTGTGCTGACCACCCCCTTCCCATCAGTGAGGATAACTTCCTTGTCTTCATCTCAGAACTCTGGAAGGAGGACCTTGGACGGGAAACAGAATAGTTCTGTCTTGTTACTGTCAACCCACAAAAAGTTCTGCCAGTTTCCTGGTGTAGCGGCCTTCCCAACCACACATCTCCTTACACCCATTCCACACTTTTCTCTTGCTGTGCCTTTCAGGGAGTCATCCTTATAAGTATCCCAAACAAGGTCCATACGTGACACATTGCAGAGCAGAGAAGCAATTTATGGGATGAATAACTGCTGGGCATATTCATCAAATGTGTTGGCACCTGCTGGCTTCAACAATTCTCTGGCAACATGTGGGTGTCTTTTTTGGTAGTTCAGTCATGTCACAGAGATGAACTGGGATTCAGCGAGCATAGTTGGTATGGTACAGACCAAAGAACCAGGGGACGAGTTCTGTCAGAGCATTGGGGTACATATTGAATGAGGACTGCCACAGGGACCACACATGGAGTTAACACAGCTCCAATACCATAACTATTGCCCAGTACTGGGATTGAGGGCAGCTCTCTTCCCTCTTTCAGCAACAGCCATCTAACCCAAAAAGCTAATTTTCTGTATCTGAACACAATTATTGTATGCCTGATACTGCAGGATGTATAATGCAGCTGCTGTGACTTGGTGGGCACTTGTGGCCGGCAGGAGTCGGCATATGCTGCTGTTGTGATCTCCACTTGTACCAGTGATTCAAGCCAGCCACTGCCTTGCAACCAATCACCCAGGGTCTGCAGAGTTGCCATCTCGATATGCAGGCTGCTAAACAACACAACAAACTTGTCTTCCTTAAACATCTCTTGCCACTTCCACTGGATCTGTTTGGCAATGGCATACAAGAGCAAACGTTACCACTGGTGTCTGCCCAGTGTTCAGATGTTGAACAGCCTTTTTGACTTTTTTCCATCAAGTGTTTGATCATTACCACCATGTGGGCACTCTTATGGAACAGAGGGAGTTGGGCACTTGGGCAGATGACTTTTCTTCCAGCAGGCTGGTGAATGGCATGGTATTGCAACCCAGGACATGTTGTCCACACTGATTCACAGAGTTCTCTTCATCATGCTGGGTGGCACGGTGGGGGCAGCACAGTGGCGCAAGTGGTTAGCACTGTCACCTCACGGCAAGAAGGTCCTGGGTTCGAACCCCGGGGTTGTTCACCTTGGGGGTCATCTCAGGTTGTCCTCTGTGTGGAGTTTGCATGTTCTCTCCCTGTCTGTGGTGGGTTTTCTCTGGGTGCTCCAGTTTTCCCCACCATCAGAAAAGACATCCATATTAGGGTTAATACTCCTGTCTGTGCCATTGACCGAGGCATGGAAAGATGAACAGGAGTTGGTCCCCGAGTGCTGCACGGTGGCTGCCCTCTGCTCCTAGCTACACAGCTAGGATGGGTTAAGTGCGGAGCATAATTTCCCTATGGGGATCAATAGAGTATATCAAAATCCAAAAAAAAAAAAAATCAGATGCAAGTGCAGGAATCTTCCACACATTTTCTAGCAAGCAGTACTCTTCCTTGATGTTCTGGTCAGAGTCCTCCCTGTTCAGAGATGCCCAGTGCAAGTCGGTACAGGTACCTTCGCGGTGTTATTGAAAACCGGTGGAACTTCTGTGTAGCAGCTTGGCAAATAGCCCGCTGTCTTTTGGCCTGCAGAGCCTCCAAGAATCACAGTGCTGTGCTGGCAGTAGGTTCAGCACAGAATCTCTTTGGCAGCCTTCTTGGAACCTGGTGAAGGGTTTCTGCTCATCAAACATGTGGTGACACACAATTTTCGTAGCATGGGCCAGGTGCATGGCATCATTGTTACTGTCCAATTTGTGATGCCCATTAAAGTGCGACCACTTTTGTGTAAATGTAATTATTTGGTTTTTGGTGTATTTGATAATTCGAGATGGTATCTGCATTTTATTTTACCTTTTGAAAACACTGTCTTTCCTTTTTGGCTGGACCGCAACAGCGGGGCCAGCCCTACACATATGGTTGTGAGTGAGCGAGTGATGGAGCTTCATCATTGACCGTTTGGCTGAATTGGAGTTCCCCCATTGGCCGCACGAACAGTTTTCTATGATGGTGTCAGCTGTTCACGGAACCGATGTCAAAACAGTCGCTTTTAAACATAGTTGCGCAACACCAGACGTTTAATAAATGTTTTAACCTACTCTTATTATAGGATTATCTGGTTTTAAACCAGAATAATTATGTTGCTGTTCAACTGCTGGGTGGCATGGTGGGGGCAGCATGGTGGCCCAGTGGTTAGCACTGTTGCCTCACAGCAAGAAGGTTCTGGGTTCGAACCCCAGGGTGTCCCAAGTCCTTTCTGTGTGGAGTTTGCATGTTCTCCCCGTGTCTGCGTGGCTTTCCTCCGGGTGCTCCGGTTTCCTCCCATCATCAAAAAGACATGCATGTTAGGGTTAATACTCCTGTCTGTGCCCCTGATCAAGGCAATAGGAAAAAGTTGGCCCCGGGCGCTGCAGCTGCCCACTAATCCTATACAATAGTGCAGCGAATTTGGGGGGCAACCACAGACAGGAACTGCCGCAGCCGGGACGCAAACCCTTACCTCCCGTGCCGCAGGAGACATCGTTGACCGCTCGACTAAAGGCTCCGACCCATTGTCAAGGACCTACGTGTCAACTTATCCATGCATGTTACAATTCCCTCCTCCTTCGGGAAGCGCGTCGCCGCGCTTCAGCATATCAACTCACTCACGCCTCTGGGCGCACGCCCTTCCGATGACCTCACGGTCTCACCATCCCACTTCTGACACCAATGTAGCGAATTCGGGGGGCAACCATAGGAACCGCCGCAGCAGGGACGCGAACCTGTATGTTCCGCACCGCGGGAGACATCGCTAACCGCTCGCCTAAAGGTGAAGTAATACTTGGGGTAGTATTGGTCGAGAATCAATGACCACACCGGGTTATAGAACTCAGGTTTAATCGTGGCTCAGTAGGCAGACGTAATAACCATACATGGTAGTGGTGTAACCATAATAACAGTCCGGGTAGTACATAACACCTAGTGTAGTTCCAGTGGATATACATGGCGTTATATCACTACATCCCCCGTTTAGTTTTAAATTTTTTCATTACACAGAGGTTGCCTTCTCTCTTTTTTTTTTTTAGATAACACACTCAGAATTGTCCATCTCAAAAAACAATAAACATATTCAGAGCCCTCCTTTTGTGTGTGATTGTCTCTACTCATAGTCCTTGTAGTGAGCTGGTTTGGAAACAGCTCTTCCATATCTTGTGCGTACTGTCTTGTGTGTTTCACAGGTTTGAATGGAAGAAGTTCCAGCTGCATGAGTGTCCCGTTGAGGTTCTGTGAAGCGGGTTCTTGCGCTCCTCAGTGCATGGGGGTGGTGAATTTCCCGCAGGTGGCACCTGCCACATCTGAGTTTGTTCCCATTTGATGTTTGCACAATGTAGCTCCTTGGCTCATCGCACTTTTGTACGACGGTGGCTGGATACCAAGTCCCTTTTTCCTTGTTTAGGACAGATACGTGCTGTCCGGGACCGAGTGGAGGTAGTTCTCTGCCGCTGCTGCGGTCATGATGTTCCTTCATGTTTGCTGTTCTCTGCTCCAGGTGGAGTCGGTTTTCCTCCTTGCCTGGGTCCCCTCGACTCGGCAGCAGGGTGGTGACCGGCCTTCCGAAGATCAGTTCTGCTGGTAATGGTAGTTTACTGTCGATGGGTGTTGCTCTGACCTGTAGTAAGGCCACTTGTATGTTACCTCCTTGTCTCATGGTTTTCTTCACAATGGATTTGATGTGTCGCACATGCCTCTCAATGAATCCATTGCTTTTTGGATAGTGGGGTGAGCTTGTCACGTGCCTGATTCCCCAGTCAGCTGTGAATTTCTGGAACGCGTGCCCTGTGTACTGGGGTCCATTATCTGTAAGTATCTCTTCAGGCCTTCCAAAAAGAGACATGTACATTTCCATTTTTTGTGCAACTGCCCGTATGGACACAGGCATGGGCATTTCATCCACTAGAGGGAACTTAGAATATCTGTCCACAATCAGTAAATACTGATGTCCATCGATCTCGAAATAGATCAGAAGCTAGGGATTGCCATGGTTTTGACGGTGTGTTGTGTGGGTTGAGAGGTTGCTTTGGATTTCCATCCTGATGTTCCACGCATACGCTACATGACCTGCAGACTCTTTCGATGTCATCGTTCATTCTGATCCAGTAGACACTTTCTCTCGCCAGTCGCCGTGTCTTTTCGATGCCCTGGTGTCCTACGTGCAGCTGTTCGAGTATAGAATCAGTCATGGAGTCTGGGATGAGCACCTGTCTGCCTTTGAATATGACTCCTGCTTCAACTGCGAGCTCATCTCTGAATGACCAGTACTCACGTAGTTGTCTTGGTAGAGCTTTGATGTCGTCTGGCCATCCCTGGTGGATCAGCTCTTTCAGTGCATTGAGTCTGGGGTCGCTGGTGGTTTCCGTGCGGAGTGCGTCCTGTTTCTCGGGAGAGAAGTTTATCATTGCAACAGTGAGCATCTCTGGATCCTCGACTTCTGCCTCTATTCCGTCAATGCGCTCGTCCAGCTTGATGTTGCTGTTGTTCTCAGGGTTGGGTAGTCGGCTGAGTGTGTCTGCCAGGACCATCTGGTTTCCTGGTCGATACGTGACCTCGTAGTTGTATCCTTGTGTTTTTATCAGCATTCGCTGAAGCCGTGGCGGGGCGGCATGCAGTGGCTTTGTGCATATGGTAACGAGGGGTTTGTGGTCTGTAACTACAATGAATGACTTCCCATACAGGTAGGTATGGTATCGCTGCATTCCATAGACTATGGCCAGCATTTCTCGCTCTATGTTGCTGTACCTGGATTGGCAGTCGTCCAGTGTCTTTGAGCCAAAAGCTATGGGTCTTTTGTTCTGCACTAATGCCACGCCCAGTCCTTTCTGTGATGCATCGACCTCAAGTGTCAGAGGTGTGCTTGGATCATAGTACTTCAGGCAGTCATGTTCGTTGATAACTGATTTCAGGTCCTCAAAGCTCTTTTGGTGGTCAGTGTCCCATGTCCAAGGCACGTCACTTTTCAGCAGCACCCTCAGTGTGTGTGCTTTGTCTGCAAACTTTGGGATGTAGGGTGACAGGTAGGTCAGCATCCCCAAGAATCTGCTCAGTTCATCTTTGTTCTGGGATGTCGGCATTTTCTGGATGTCCCTGGTTTTGGCTGGGTCAGGTTTGATACCTTTGTCTGTGTACAGGTTGCCAAAGAATGAGATGCTTGTCTGTTTGATTGTGCACTTGTCACTGTTGAACACAATACCTGTCTTGGCTGCTCTCTCCATCAGGTTGGTCAGGTTCCTGTCATGCTCCTCTTCGCTTGCTCCGTAGACTGCGATATCATCGGCTATGCTGACGACACCGTCGAGCCCCTCCAGGATTTGGTCCATCTTTGCCTGGAAGAGATCTTGAGAGACACTGAGACCAAATGGCAAACGTTTCCAGCAGTATCTACCAAATGGAGTTCGGAATGTGGTTAGCAGTTGTGACTCTTCTCTAGGTGTATTGACCAATATCCAGCTTTTGCGTCAAGTTTGCTGAATATTTTTGCATTTCCAAACTTCGGGTTCAGTTCCTCCATAGTAGGAATCTTGTGTGGGCGTCTCCTAAGGCTGGCGTTAAGCTTTTGGGGGTCTAAGCATATGCGAAGGGAACCGTCTTTCTTTGTGCTGTATGCCAGACTCGAGCACCAGTCTGTGTGCTGTTCTACTTTTCTTAACACATCTTGTTCGACTAGGTTATTCAGTTCATCTTTCAGTTTGTCTTTGATGTGAATGCTGCACTTACGTGGTGGGTCTATGAATGGTTCAGCATCCTTTTTCAGGAAGAGCTTGGCCTTTCCACTGAAGTTGCCAATTTTGTCAAACTGGTCTGGGTATGCTCTCTTTAGGTCTGCACTGTTAGATATGGTCATTTTGGGTTTTGTCTGTCTTGTGCTGACTTTTTTCTGGTTTGCATGTCCTTTCTCAGTCACTGCATCTACATTGACAGTCACTAGGTTTAACAGTTCACATGTTGGCAGCCCAACTATGGCTGGCCCTGGTACGTCTACAACATAGAACTTTGCATTGATCCATTTGGATTCTTTGTACTGGCATGGAATGTCAATGGTGCCTAGGCAGGGGATGGCCTGACCACTGTATGCAGATAGCCTCCTGTTGTTTTTTTTCAGTCGTTTCTGGGTGCATGCATTTTCACCGTACATCTGCTTGAAGGTACGCAATGGGAGTGTGTTGCCTGACGCACCTGTGTCTATCTTCAGACGTAGTGTGTATCCACGACCAGGTAAGTCAGGTGGTGTCACCTTCAGGACTGTGTACGCCTCCTCTCTGGCCGGCTTGCTGTCTATGCTATGCATGCACTTTTCACTGATAGTTATGGAGTGGAACTGTTTCTGGTAAGTACTTTCGTTCTCACTGTCTGTTTCACTGCTACTCTCTACAGCATGTATGCGAGTCCTGCTCTGTTGCTTTTTGTCTATATAGGTTTTGCGCTTGTGCTGTTTGTCTTGTGGTGTGTGGGACTTTACTTCCCCCGCTCCTGCTCTGGCTGGAGTGTTCCTGGCGCTCTCGTTTGGCCTTCCTGCAGCACTGCTCCCAGTGACCTTTTGCACCACACGCATTGCATTCATCATCATATGCAGGACATCGACGTGGTTTGTGGCTTCTCCCACAGTTATGACATATGCGGTCCCTGTCCACAGCGTGGATTCTCTCATTGTGTGACAGGCTAAGTTTGTCTAACTGTTCATTGCCTGCTGTCAGGGCTTCATATTTTCGTCCCTCGGCCAGAACCTCTGCTAAGGAATATCCTTTTGGTTTGCTGTATAGATCATTCCTCAGGGCATCATGGGGAGTGCTCGCAATAATAAGCTCAACCATACGCTCGTTAAGCTCTTCGTCTGAAAGCTGACATTTCTGTGCTAGTGTTCTGGCTCTGGTCACAAAATCATCAATATTCTCATCTGGTTTCTGTCTGTTGCATCAGTTGCAGTCTATGGATTCTGAAATTTACGTTCAACTTTAGCTGTTTTTCAAAGAAGTCCCATAGTTTGGCAGGCTTTTTCTTTTCATCATCGGTGAGACCACTGGCGTTCAGTCTTTTTAATCCTTCATCTCCGATTCCACGACATATTTTCCTAGCTTGTTTAGCTGCGCCATTTATTTCTTCATCTTCTAAATACAGAGTCATTTTCTGTTTGTACAGTGAAATTGCCTCACCCAGGTCCGGGTCTGACCAATTCATCGTCGGTAGATGCGATGCCATGACGTCTCCTGTTGCTAGCTAGCTAGTTAGCTTTGCGGCTAGCTCAGCTCCGGCGCACTCTTGCTTGAATGATGACAGAAATTATCCACGGACAATTTTATCAGTCTATCTTCATTCTTCATAGAGAGTACTTTACCGCTGCCACCATGAAGTAATACTTGGGGTAGTATTGGTCGAGGATCAATGACCACACCGGGTTATAGAACTCAGGTTTAATCGTGGCTCAGTAGGTAGACGTAATAACCATACATGGTAGTGGTGTAACCATAATAACAGTCCGGGTAGTACATAACACCTAGTGTAGTTCCAGTGGATATACATGGCGTTATATCACTACAAAAGGGTCCGACCCATTAGCCAAGGGCCAACGTGTCTACTTATCCATACACGTTACAATAGGATGGTTTAAATGCAGAAAACCCATTTCAACAACTGCTCAATGACAAAAATAAAGTGGCTTTCTTTCTTCTTGCGTTCTACCGTTTTTTGACAATAGGTGGCAGTGCAAAACCACGGTTTGCCCCAGGGGCTGTAGTCACGAGCGCACGCGCTGCTGTTTCTCCCCAAACTTCGTCCCGCCGTCTTGTCGTCTCTCTCCTGTATTTCAGGTTGGTAATGTGTGAAAATCTCTTAGAAATTGCTTTAGTTTGTTAGCTAATGTTGAAGAGAGCATTTTACTTCAGTTCAAGTGTAAAACGAGCGGTTAACGCTTTTGTTTGTCTGACTTTTACAGAAGGGTCGCCTGTCGAGAGTAACAGAAATGGCGACAGCGCCCTCACTGACTGTTAGGGGCCATGCTAATCGTAAAACGTTGGCTTGGGCCTCAAGTCTCCACTAATTTGGTTAGATTTACCTACTCGTTGGTTCCATAACTTATTTGAAGTCCATAAAATTGTAAGTGAGTATTTTATTTGGTTCTCTGTTATTTGCATGTGGGTCTAATGGGATAAGAAGGTTTGACCAGCCGCTGGTGGCGCACTGCCACGGTCACCAGGGTGCAAGTTTGTGAGGACCCATTATCTAGGTTTGTTCCCTATATCAACACATCTGCAAGTTTGGCGCTTTTATCACAAAATGAGCAATTGTTATGATATGTTGAACTATGGCGCCCCAATACATGGACTCAAGGCCACAGTCATAGTGTTTCCTAATTGTATAGGTATGTATTGCTCACATTGGAAACCCAGCGATGAGAGGAGGACTGCTTGTGCATTGCTACGGTTATTGAGGGTTTGTTTTTGAGTGTGCCAGGGATCGTATCACTTTCTGGTTGAAAGCTTAGTGCAGCCGATTTGCTTTACAAGCTGATTGTGACAAGATATTTGACATGATTGATCAAACTCAAGAGGCCCTTGCTTATCAGCCTTTTACAGTCAGGATTTAGAAGATTACTCAGAATTTATAAGCTTCCCCAGAACGCTGACCGATTCCTTAGAATTGTAGTTAATAACATCATCTCTCTTAAAACTCAGCCATAAAATGGTTTTGTCTATTTTTGGACATTTTTCTTTGCCAACCAAAATAATTGAATATACATCTGCGTCCACTTATTTTAATGAAATTATTTCTAAACATTTTGTAGTCGGGTTGTTCCGGGGCTTTTTCCATTACAAGAGCAAGTAGCGGTTTTGTTTTGTTTTTTGTTTTTTTCTACAACACTCCCCAATCCTGTGATAGCCATGTGTCCGTGGTCGAGAGACACAGTAAAAAAAACAAAAAACCTTAAATTAAATACTGGTTTAGAAGGAGATTTGGTCATCCCACATATCCAGAGGCCCTGCAAATAATTGTGATTTAGGGACCGCAGATTTCAAGTTTAAAGACGAGAGCTGGTCAAGGATGAGCGGTAACCACCACAGGCCTTTCCAGACACCAAATTAATCTCTCAACTCAGACATAGACAACACATGCATAAATAAGTCCAGGCATAGACACACGCATGCACACACATGAAAACTAGTGAAGGCACACACAACCTCAGAATGTCCCAATGCTTGGTGAACTCTGAGGTTAAACCAGGGGACAAACACGTGTAGTAGCCCACATGGGGATGTGGGGGGGGGGGTACAACCCCTTATTCACACATACACATACAGTGCATCTACAAGCTGCCTAGCTGATCTCTCACTTGCTTTTACCACTTAGGTAAAATACAGCTCCGCTTTGTGTTTTCTGGCACAGGGCCAGACATTCATTATTAACTGTCTTCCCCTATACACACACACTTGCACACTTGTACACTTGTGCACGTGCACACACACACACACACACACACACACACACACACACACACACACACACACACACACACACACACACACACACACACACACACACACGCACACATAACCCTATGGGAACAAGCCAGATGAACCCAGACCTGTTTGATTCAGTAACAACTTCTCCTCTACAAAGCCATATCATTTCGAGCAACAAATCTCATCAAAATCTGAGCTGGGAAGCACAAGGGGAGATAGGACACAAAGAGAAAGAGGGAGACGGATGAAAAGGAAAAAGATAGACCCAACTCATGTAAATATCCTTTGTTAGACAATACAGCATTAGGCATGGCAGCGCAGACTACCAGCTGTGGCAGCGCAGCAAAAAAAAAAAAGAAGAAGAAAAAAAAATCTTCTTTCTATCTCTGCCTCCAACCAGAGCGAAAAAAAAAACCTGGATGATTTGTGGGAAAAGGCGCCCCGATCACTCGAAACCCTGACAAATAAGATTGACTTGGCGACGAGCGTGCAAGTAGAGGAGCGCGAGCCTGAGCGCCTGTCTCCTTTGTGTCTATCAGGAGTCAGACTGCCAGACATGAGCCTGTCTGTGCTAATGTAGCGCACGCTGCCTCGCCGGCATCATCCACTCATCCATGCTATGAGCAGCAGCAGCAGCAGCACAACCTCTCTCACTGTCTTCTCCTTATACACCCCCCCCCCACACACACACACACACATACGTACATACACACATGTTCCCTCAGACTCTTAACAAGGCTTTACTCTGCACTCTAGGGAAACGAAAGAAAGACAAGGAAACACCGTCTCGTCAAAAAACACAGCAGGACAGGAGTGTTTCTAGCCGGACACCAAACAGAATTAAAACAAAAACACACAAAAAAACCCCCATCCCAAACAAAGAGCTGTCTGCCGGGCAAAGGCACAGTCCCCTCACCTTCAAGTTGGTCCGATCTGGAGGAGACCAGTAATCCAAAAGTGACCCACAAGAACAGAGTCCACATCCTTGGCAAAGCGTCTGGTGAAGGCTGGGTGAAGAGCTGGTGGAGGAGGTGTGTATCGGTTCTCTTGTGGTCCTGTCTTCTCTCTTCCAGGAGTGATGGTTGGTGTGTGTGTGTGTGTGTGTGTGTGTGTGTGTGTGTGTGTGTGTGTGTGTGTGTGTGTGTGTGTGTGTGTGCGCGCGCACGTGTCTGAGTGTATAAGTGTGTGTGTGTGTGTGTGTGTGTGTGTGTGTGTGTGTGTGTGTGCGCAAACGAGAGACCGGATGAGTGAAAGAAAAATCCAAAAAAAAAAAAGAGAGGGGGGGGGGGTCTTTTGCTCTCAAGGTGGTGGCTGTGGATGTCTAGTAGCTACTGAAGCAGATTCAGACTTTGGCTAACTTTATTCTCTGCCTTCAGAGAGACACGGAGGCTAGTGACACACAGGCAGAAGGGGGAAGAGGGTGGTTCATGTGCGCACACACCCTTCTGCCTCTCCCACACTTGCCCCCACCCACCTTTCCTGCCTGCCTGCCTGCCTGCCTCATGCAGCCTCTCTCTTTCAGTCCCTTCTCTCTCCCCCTTTTCCCGTGTCTGCCCGTCTCCCACAGTTTATAATGGAGAAGAAGGTGATCTTTTCTTGTCCGGCTAAGTATGCACGTCTCTCTTCTTCCCTACCTCTTCAGCCTCCCTCGCTTTTTTATTTCCTGACAGCAACAGTTTCTGAGAGCGCATCTGGTCTTTTGTTCACACCTCGCTCCATTTTCAATCTGATTTTCTTGTCTACTCTCTCTCTCTCTCTCTCTCTCTCTCTCTCTCTCTCTCTCTCTCTCTCTCTCTCTCTCTCTCTCTCTCTCTCTCTCTCTCTCTCTCCTCTCTCTCTCTCTCTCTCTCTCTCTCTCTCTCTCTCTCTCTCTCGGTCCCCTAGTGTTACACTATGCCACCAATCGAAGGAGTTACTTCCATTTCACAGAGACACAGTTTTCTCTTCGAGATCCTTTCCTAACATCCATTCATCGATAATAAGAAAGTGTCGTGGGGTCGTGTAATCGGTTTACTTTCATTTGCATCACTCAAGTGGAGGCGAATGGAAGTGAAACAAATGAATGTTTTTCACTTCTCTTGGGGGAAAAAAAAGATTATGTGGAGCAGAGAACAGCCGTTGTTTGTTAACTGTGACTTGTTTCTAAAGCACTGTGTACTGTACGCAAGCGAGACACGGTGATTCCATGGAAACTTCTTGCTGATGAGCTTCCAGCTAACTCAGTCCCCAAACACAGGCCTGCTTGATTTTTATCTGCGGTGTGTGAAGCAACGTCCATTTCGATCATTACAAAACTTACCCCTAGTTATAAATATCTGAGCATTTCATTCGAGTAGATGAGGAGATAGAGTCATCTCGGGTTTCTGGAGAGAGGGAAAAAAAACAAACAAAAAACACACAGCGTGGTCTTATAGTGTCCCCATCTGATTATACAAATCCTCAAATAGACAAGTGTGAGAAACATCGTGAATGGTGCTGGTCTGTAGTTGGTTGACTACCTTACCAAACATCCATACAGAATGCTGCTAATGGCCAGGACCAAGTTCCCCGGTCATGGGAAAAGCAGCGAATGGTGGAGAAAGAAGGACAAACGTCGACTGTTCACTTGAAATAGAAAGACGTTTACAGTCAATACTTTGCACTATCCCAGATCATGTCACATAATTTGGTAATCTAAATAGTGCAAACGGGGAGGGGTGATATGCACAGAGGCAATATGCCAGTGGGGTGGTCTATCTAACAGGGTCTGCATTCACCTCTATGGGGAAAAGAGGAACACTATGTATGGTGGGGTGGGGTGGGGTGGGGTGGAGGGTGGGGGTTATGATTTAACACACTAATGGGAAATTATAGGTCAGGCTATTAGTAGTTATTTTTCACTAATGTTGGCGGAAATGGGCTCTGAAAAATTAGAAATCTGTGGGATAGACTCACACCTGCGACGATGACATGCATGGATATTTAAAAGAGCTTCTCTTTCCAATAAACTGGAAACTGGTTCATTTAAAAGAAAAAAATTTTTTTTTTGATATACTTTCTTAATCCCCATGGGGAAATTCCTCTCTGCATTTAACCCATCCTAGCTGTGTAGCCAGGAGCAGTGGGCAGCCGCTGTGCAGCATCCCAGGACCAACTCCAGGTCTCCTTTCCATTGCCTCGGTCAGGGCACAAACAGGAGTATTAACCCTAACATGCATGTCTTTTTGATGGTGGGAAGAAACCAGAGCACCCGGAGAAAACCCACTGCAGACACGGGGAGAACATGCAAAGACTACACAGAGGACAACCCGGGACTACCCCCAAGGTTGGACTACCCCGGGGCTCGAACCCAGGACCTTCTTGCTGTGAGGCGACCGCGCCAACCACTGCACAACCGTGCTGCCCAGTGATATCATCAATATGACAACAATGAAAGTAATTGACGAACATCACAGAATTTTGCGTGGAGTTCTAATGAGCTAGAAGGCGTTAGACCCACTATATACATGTATATACATTTTCAAAACTAAAACAGAACACAAGTTTAAATCATGGTACAACTTAAACCAAGAAAAAAAACCCAACCATATTTTGCTTGGTATTTTTCATACCTCGGCCACAGCTGCACTTTTCATTTCATTGCATCAGTCCTCACCCATTAAGTGACAAGGATGGATGCAGGAAAACTGGATTTTGCTCACATTGCTATCATGTCTCCTAAACTAGATGCAAAAGGGACCAGGCTTGAATTGTGGTTAAAACTGTTATAGTTTGGATACAATCCAGCTGCAATGCCCATTCAAGCAACAGAAAGAGATATCGACAGAGGGAGAATGGAAATCAGATGGAGAATTGAATAGACATGGAGAGTGGACGAAAAATAATGTGATCTCATATGACATACATTCTCTACACCAGGAATAGGCAACATGGTCCAGAATAGTCCAGTGTGGGTGCAGGTCTTTGTTCCACCCAAGGAGTTACACACCTGAGTCTACAAATCAAGTTCCTTAGCAAAGACTATTGGTGACTAATAGAATCAGGTGTGTAACTGCTTGGTTGGAACAAAGACCTGCACCCACACCGGACCTTTCTGGACCATGTTGCCTATCCCTGCTTTAGACTTTAAACATTACCTTTTAAACTGCAATTGTAACCACCACGTCTAATTCGAAAACACACAACCCCCCTGGCTCAGTGGAAGATCACCTGCTGGGTGCTGCAGTTCTTGCTGCTCTGATTCCTGCAGAGAGCTGCAAAGGAACGCTTGCTATGTTGGGGTAAAAACACAAAAAGTCACATGTACACATGCATGTGTGTGTGTTTGTATGTGTGTGTGTGTGTGTGTATGTATGTATGTATATATACATACACACATATCATTATTAGCAGCTGATGAGTGTGCAACACACGAAACAGGCCTGTACTGCAATATATTAAAACTTTTTTCCTGCATCTGTATTGAGATATATATATATATATATAAAATCCAGTGAGTCAAGTAAGTTCTTTATGAGACAGTAGAAGCCGGTTTCATGACATAAGCATCATCAGCTGTCATCGAATGTAGTGGAGGATTGATAGCTCGGACTGTAACTGTAGCTGGATGGGAGTATGTGACCACTGTGGCGCATCAGCAAGAATGCGAAGATATTGTCTTCAAAGATGTTTATTGCCAGGTAGGCGTATGTGTGTATGTGTGCTGGGGCCCCGAGTACACTGACTCCCTGGGATACTTCGGGCGGGTACCACCAACTGGACTCCACTGATCAACGGGCAGAGGGGTGAGAGGTAGCATCTTGGTGGTCCTCTCTGTACTGTGGTAGGACTCCTGCCTCTGTTGGGGGCGCTGGACTGAGAGCGCTGCAGCAGCAGCAAGGGGAGGTCTCTTGATGACGACAGGCAGTGAGACGTCATAGTCAGCGACCCAAGCTGGTGGACGTATCTGATGTCTAGATCGGGTCTAGGCCGGGTCTAGGTCGGGTCTAGGCCGGGTCTAGGCTGGCTGCATTGCTTCACTTCTACTACACGGAAACGTCTTCACTCTCCACAGCGGTCACTCTCTATCCGGCTCGAAGGACCAAATTTGTTGAGCACTTTCCCTACCATTAACAAAGTTATATATATATATATATATATATATATATATATATATATATATATATATATATAAAATCCAGTGAGTCAAGTAAATTCTTTATCAGACAGTACAAGTCTGTTTCATGCCATAAGTAATCATCAGCTGTCAATAAAGCTACATGAGAAAGAACGCGTGTTTTCTTTCCCATTGATTACGGCATGAAACAGGCTTGCAACGTCTCATAAAGAATTTTACTTGAATCACCGAATTTTATATATATATATAAAACTTTGTTAAAAGAAACACTTTATTTAATGAAGTTTTATATATATATATATATATATGGGCATCATGGTGATGCAGTGGTTAGTGGTTAGTGCGGTTGCCTCACAGCAAGAAGGTTCTGGGTTCAAGCCCCGTGGTAGTCCAACCTTGGGGGCTGTCCTCTGTGTGGAGTTTGCATGTTCTCACCATGTCTGTGTGGGTTTCCTCTGGGGGCTCCAGTTTCCTCCCACAGTCCAAAGACATGTAGGTCAGGTGAGTCGGCCATACTAAATTGTCCCTAGGTGTGTGTGTGTGTGTGTGTGTGTGTGTGTGTGTGTGTGTGTGTGTGTGTGTGTGTGTGTGTGTGTGTGTGTGTGTGTGTGTGTGTGTGTGTGTGTGTTGGCCCTGTGTGATGGCCTGGCGGCCTATCCAAGGTGTCTCCCCACCTGCCGCCCAGGGACTGCTGGGATAGGCTCCAGCATACCCGCGACCCTGAGAGCAGGATAAGTGGTTCGGATAATGGATGCATGGATGTATATATATATATATATATATATATATATATATATATATATATATATATATATATATATACACTACCGTTCAAAAGTTTGGGATCACCCAAACAATTTTGTGTTTTCCATGAAAAGTCACACTTATTCACCACCATATGTTGTGAAATGAATAGAAAATAGAGTCAAGACATTGACAAGGTTAGAAATAATGATTTGTATTTGAAATAAGATTTTTTTTACATCAAACTTTGCTTTCGTCAAAGAATCCTCCATTTGCAGCAATTACAGCATTGCAGACCTTTGGCATTCTAGCTGTTAATTTGTTGAGGTAATCTGGAGAAATTGCACCCCACGCTTCCAGAAGCAGCTCCCACAAGTTGGATTGGTTGGATGGGCACTTCTTTGAGCAGATTGAGTTTCTGGAGCATCACATTTGTGGGGTCAATTAAACGCTCAAAATGGCCAGAAAAAGAGAACTTTCATCTGAAACTCGACAGTCTATTCTTGTTCGTAGAAATGAAGGCTATTCCATGCGAGAAATTGCTAAGAAATTGAAGATTTCCTACACCGGTGTGTACTACTCCCTTCAGAGGACAGCACAAACAGGCTCTAACCAGAGTAGAAAAAGAAGTGGGAGGCCGCGTTGCACAACTGAGCAAGAAGATAAGTACATTAGAGTCTCTAGTTTGAGAAACAGACGCCTCACAGGTCCCCAACTGGCATCTTCATTAAATAGTACCTGTTAGAGCCTGTTTGTGCTGTCCTCTGAAGGGAGTAGTACACACCGGTGTAGGAAATCTTCAATTTCTTAGCAATTTCTCGCATGGAATAGCCTTCATTTCTAAGAACAAGAGTAGACTGTCGAGTTTCAGATGAAAGTTCTCTTTTTCTGGCCATTTTGAGCGTTTAATTGACCCCACAAATGTGATGCTCCAGAAACTCAATCTGCTCAAAGAAGTGCCCATCCAACCAATCCAACTTGTGGGAGCTGCTTCTGGAAGCGTGGGGTGCAATTTCTCCAGATTACCTCAACAAATTAACAGCTAGAATGCCAAAGGTCTGCAATGCTGTAATTGCTGCAAATGGAGGATTCTTTGACGAAAGCAAAGTTTGATGTAAAAAAAATCTTATTTCAAATACAAATCATTATTTCTAACCTTGTCAATGTCTTGACTCTATTTTCTATTCATTTCACAACATATGGTGGTGAATAAGTGTGACTTTTCATGGAAAACACGAAATTGTTTGGGTGATCCCAAACTTTTGAACGGTAGTGTATATATATATATATATATATATATATATATATATATATATATATATATATATATATAACTCAAACAATGCTTAACAGAAGGAGAACAATGTAGTCCCAATTGAGAAGTGACACACCCTCTTCCCTCTTGACTTCCCCCTCCTTGATGTCGGTTAATCTCCTGTGTGGTGGATATAGCTAATAAAGACCCAGAGACAGGTGGTTTCGCAGGTGGTTGTTAAAACAAGGGGGGGCACCTTTGGACAAATACAATGGCAAATAATGCAGGAAAGTAATAAACATTTACAAAAGAACAGGTTAGACTTGAAATCTGGATTAGCTTTAAGAATTGTACTGATTTGACACTAGCAGGTCTTGCATGTAGGCTATTATTGAGATGTCTTCAACGGTAAAGAATTTTATAGGGAAGTTGGGAAAGTACTTTTCTTTTCTTTTTTTCCATAATGACGTGCACACAGACTGATGTGGACGTTACTATGGCAGACAAATGACACTGACGCTCAGAAATATCACACATTGCTTCATTCACTACCACATCCAGACAAGCCTCTTCCTGTTTCAGCTGTTGCCACAGCAACATGTATTTGTTTGTTCCTCTGAAGTGGTGTAGATGGAGCGAATGCAAAACGGAGAATAAAACACATTCACACTCTGACACGCTAAAGAAATGTGCACTTCTGCACTGCTAAGTAGCTACACGTTGCACATTGCTTCACTACCACATCCAGACCAGCCTCTTCCTGTTTCAGCTGTTGCCACGGCAACGCGTATTTGTTTGTTCCTCTGAAGTGGTGTAGATGGAGCGAATGCAAACGGAGAATCAAACACATTCATACTCTGACACACTAAAGAAATATGCACTTCTGCACTGCTAAGTAGCTACGTGTTGCAAAAAGAATGTTAGTCGATAACAAAAAAAAGGTTAAACTGCTTATTTATAGGGACTAGTGATGAGTGTAAAGATCTCCAAGAGCCAAAATACATTAAAAAAAGAAATAGAGAGAGGGAGAGAGAGAGAGAGAGAGAGAGAGAGAGGTGATCATCCAGCCCAGTTCATTTTCCTTCAGAGAACAATGACTGCCCTAGTTCGCCTCTCTGGAGAAATAACGTTGACACAAACTAAAAAAAAAATTAACCGTGCCTCCACTGAATAGTGTGCTCATTGTTTAATATTTGCTTTTATTGATTAATGTCCCTTTAAACACTCAAACCTACAAATGGCCGCTTGAAGGCCAGACTAAACTCAAAGCTAACTTAGTCAACAGTGTGGCACAATGAAATACCCATACCTCTCAATCACTGTCATTTTATGTAAGTAAAATGAATGTGTTTAACTTAAGTTGACCTAGCTATTCAGGCTCAAGCTGGAATTTAACCTTTGAATGAGTGGTTGATGTATTTCCAAATGGTTTAATTCCACTCAGGTGTGGGTTGAAAGAAGCAGATCTAATTTTCCATTCCCAGAATAGAAATAAATACATGAATGGACAGACAGACAGATGGAAGACAAATTACTAGATAGACAGACAGACAGACAGACAGACAGACAGACAAACTTTCGTTAGACTTGGGTTTCTTAAAGAACAACCCAAAGAGAGATAATGACAGATAAGATGTCAAAGGTTCAGAGGAGACAAGTGTGAGAAAGTCTATGAGGTCAGCCCAGTCAGGGCGTTGGTCTACCAAGGCTCCAGTGTGCTGTTTTTTTTTTTTTTGGTTATCTCTGTCATATGATGTTAGAGCGTTGTAGCACAGACGAACTCTTAAGGCTAACAGCTGTATGTTGGACATGCCCAAACCCAAATTACACACCAGACAGCTTAGTCAGCTAATATAGATCCAACAAGAATTTCCACCACTCTTTCAGATTACTCAGTGAAGACACACACATACAGTCTCATGAGACGTCCTTGTGGTTGGGAATGGCGGTAATGGCCTGGCCGACTAATGGCACTTCCTCAGCATTCCTGTCAGGCAACGTGCCTTTTCCCCTCTGACCAGCGCAGTGCATGGAATGTGACTAGATGCGCTTGCAAGATGTCCTTATACGTACAGAGCAGTGAGAACGACCAAATCCACCCATTTTGGCAAAAACCATTCAGTGCAAGATGAGATATTTGTGCAGATTTAATAGTATGAACACAGAGTAACGGACACAGTCAAATGCTGAGATCGTGTTGTGTAATTATAACCCCTTCGGTAGCATATCGTAAGCTATGTGAGGAGTGAAAAATAATGTTGTCTACTATCGAACACAACATGTGATTTTCACAACATGCCCGGAGCCAAGCTATTTGTGTAAAGGCTGTGAGCTCATTAGATTTCTGAGGAAACAAGACATTTCTGCAAGCAGCAATCGGGTGTCATGTTCCTTCTTTGGTTAGGGTTAACCAATGAAAATGCTGTGGGTTTTTGGATGGTAGGGTATATCTGTGATGATGCTTCCGTGTGAGGTTTTGTTTTTTGTTTTGTTTTTTTTTCCAGTTGGGGTGGGGCACAGGATTATTGTGTATCTATGGCTGATAGTTCAATGCTGCCTACCCTACACTCAGTTGACGCAGCAGTGTCTGAGGTGGATAAACCAGCTCGGCATCATGGGAGCATGACTGGACTGCTTCAAAAGGCGAGGCTTTGCACAACGACAACAGAGTTAGTGCCTTGCTTGTGTTTGGGTAGTGGGATGGCAGAACGAGCGTGTTTGGACAGTGAGTGTCACAGGCTACTGTATAGTCAGCTGGAATGTCCAGTGTCATCTATCTGGGTCACATTCACAGTCCCCACAGTGATCATAAACCTTAGTAATTTCTCAGGGCATGTTTGCATATGGGACACTTGGTAACTGGCACCTTCACTGATGCTGCTGTAAGGAAATAAAAAAAAAAAGGAAAAAAAAACAAAAAAACAAATGTATGTAGAACATGATTTTACAGCAGGCTTTGGGTATAAACCCAGTTTCACCCCTTGTAAAAGAGATGATTCAACAGAGAGGCTCTAGCAGTAAGGGAAAATGGGGAGACCAGAGGAAATCCTGTCAACAATGGTTGAACAAACTTGAGCGTGAGACAGTGTGGATGAGAACAAGCCTGGTGATCTGTCGCAAAGCCTATTCACACAGGGAAGTATATGTGTGTGTGTGGGTGTGTATATGTGTGTGTGTGTGTGTGTGTGTGTGTCTGTGTGTGTGTGTGTGTGTGTGTGTGTATGCACATGCGATATCGTAAAAAGCGAGGATGAATTCCAGAGCAGTAAAATAGACTAAAATTCCTCATTACTGAATGATGAAAGTAAAAACATTCTTTTATGTCAGCAATGGTCAAGGTAAATGATCACTGATGCATATTTTCTAATACCGGCAATATCCTGTGTTCCCTTCAAAAGACTAAGAGCTCTCTCAGCAATGGTGTTTAAATGTGGCAGAGGGTTTTCTTTGAGCGCCCCAGGCCTCTTAATGCATGAATGTATGGGGCTGTGATTTCATGAAGCCTACGAGGAGGATAACGAGGAGGGTTTTGGGAGGAGTTTTGGGGATTGCGAGGATGGAGGGTAGAGCAATATGAAACAACATCCCAAACCACACCCCTTCAACCCTCTCTGTGTAAAGAAAAAAAAAGTTGAATTGAATGAAATGTCGCTTTGCAGTCTGTGCTTGCAAATTTCCTTTACCCGTCCTCTTGTCAGTTCACGGTGCGACGGCTACCCCTCGCTGGCTCTGCATTCAGAACAACTCGGAGACAGGACCGGGTGACTAGGATCTTTTGTGGGAAAACTGACACAGCAGTGTGCATTTTGATCATGTCGTCAGATGATCTATCTGAAGGATATGCAAACACCAGTATGGCGGCAATGCACACTACCCCGTGTTGGTCTCCATGGCAACTGCCTCCATCACACTGTGCCACGCTGTGTGTCCATGAGTCTGACCTATACACTAGCCTGAGCCTCCGCAGTATCTTCAGGATCCTGTACTCGGTTTATCAAAACCGATGTACAAATAAACCAAGACACATGTGCTCTGGCAGCTCTCTTATCCAACTGTCACACAGAATTGCCGGGCGTCGCAGTCCGTTGAGCAAATGTCATTACTTGACAGAAAAGCCAGGAAAATGTCAGAATTGGTTTTGCTACACTTACCAAGCCAACATATGCGACGGCATTGTTTAGCTCATTTGTGTAACATTTGGAGCAACTGCTTGGTTCAAAGTTGTGGTATGTGAAGGCTTCACGTCATTTAATAGAAGAAAAAAATAGTTACTATAATTGAATAAAGCATGATAGTTAATATAATTACATACAGAAAAAGCAGAGCTGCACATAATAATGTCGATGAAGTGACTACTTGCCAATATTTATTCGAGAATCCGCTCTGATGAAATTTGTTTTTTTGTTGTTGATTATTCCCCCTTTTTCTCCCCAATTGTATCCGGCCAATTACCCCACTCTTTCGAGCCATTGCGGTCACTGCTCCACCCCCTCTGCCGATCCGGGGAGGGCTGCAGACATGGCTCCTCCGATACATGTGGAGTCACCGGCCGCTTCTTTTCACCCGACAGTGCGGAGTTTCGCCAGTGGGACATAGCCAAGGGAGGATCACGCTAGTCCCCCCAGTTCCCCCTCCCCCCTGAACAGGCGCCCCGACTGACCAGAGGAGGCGCTAGTGCAGCGACCAGGACATATACCCACATCCGGCTTCTCACCCGCAGACACGGCCAAATGTGTCTGTCTGTATGGACGCCCGACCAAGCCGGAGGTAACATGGGGATTCGAACCGGCGATCCCCGTGTCGGTAGGCAACGGAATAGAACGCTACGCTACGCCGACGCCCAGCTCTGATGAAATTCTAACAAGAGGTTTTGAGTCTAATGCAGTCTCGGAAGAATTGCAGAACATCGACTGCAAGACTATGTCCATGCATTTCCAAGGGGCGGAGCATGTTGACATTGCTTTCTTCCAAGGGTCATGGGCTTAAGACACACATCTGCCATCTCAACAAGGGCGGCGCAGAAGGTATGTGTACCCACATACACGTTCCCCCCTCCTCTCATCCTCTCTTAGACTCAGCGCAATGTCTCTGATGGAGCCTTTTATATCTGCATCGCTAGACTTAATCCATGGCCTCTTCTCAGCCCAACTTTATCGTCTCCTGACAGCTGGTGTACCCCCTATATACAGCGACACACTTTGCAGTCCACACAATACACAGGAATGGGACACTGAGCATTAGCACAGTATGGATTCAATGTTCTATTAAAAACGAGATAGCCAAAGAGATTTGGCTGGAGCCGATATACAATGGGAGGATGTGACGTGACAGACCATGACCTTCCCTAAATACAATCCAGCTTTTAAAATCTGCAACACTGTTGGCTGTGTGACTCACAAATATTTTGGTGTTCACACAAAAGACAATGAGCTATAAAGGATGTGTGACAGAAAAAAAACCAACAATGTTTCTGGAGGCCTTTTGTGCTCATGGAGGCAACATGGAGGAAGACAAAATGGACCCATCAATGACATTAACCTTTTTCTTTCTTCTCTACATTGTTGCATGATGAATATGACTGCAGCTGAAGTGTTAACGGGCTGTTGATTTGGCCTTTTCTTGTACATTTTAATACTCAAGTGTCTCTTCTATCACCGTGGTAACTGGGAGACAGTGTAGGGCGTGTGTGCATGTCTGTGTAAATAGGTAGCAGAGCAGTGGGCATGTGGTAGAAAGCAGCTGTGCCAGTTGCCTGGATGCTCCCTGTTCACATGTTACCAGCCTATCCTCCTGATCCACCCTTTCAACTCAGAATGCACTCATTTCAGTCTGCTGCCAAAGCAACAATTTCTACCGTTCAAGGAAAAAAAAAAACTTCTCAAGCACAACTGATGTAATCTTGTTACTGAGAAGTTGAACTAGGACTATTTGAATAAGTAGAAAACTTCCCATGACACAGTAACCCATTGTTAGCATGAGGTTGACACAGTCATAAAAGTTGTTGACATACTTTGTTTCTTGATGGATGCTTCCTTCTTTTAGTACATTCATAAACCAACACTGACCCAAGGTACTTTCATGCTAATTAAAAAAAAAAGGTGTAAAACTATCTAGCTTGAGAAGTAAACCCAACAACAGACAAAAAAATGATGGCCATGACTCAAGAGTGGGCGGCACAGCGGTGCAGTGGTTAGCATGGTTGCCTCACAGCAAGGTCTTGGGTTCAAGCCCCGGGATAGTCCAACCTTGGGGGTTGTCCCGGGTCATCCTCTGTGTGGAGTTTGCATGTTCCCCCCGTGTCTGTGTGGGTTTCCTTCGGGTGCTCCGGCTTCCTCCCACAGTCCAAAGACATGTAGGTCAGGTGAATCTGCCATTCTAAATCGTTCCTAGGTGTGAATGTGTGTGTGTGTGTGTGTTGGCCCTGTGATGGCCTAGAAGCCTGCCCAGGGTGTCTCCCTGCCTGCCACTCGATGACTGCTGGGATAGGCTTCAGCATCCCTGTGACCCTGAGAGCAGGATAAGCGGTTTGGATAATGGATGGATGGATTCCAGAGCATCGTTATGTAAAGGGGTTTCACCTTGTCAAGTCACAAGTGACATCATACTCTGGTTATATTTTGTGGAGGTGCAATATAGAAATCTCAAATTGGAGAACCTGCTTCAGCTGCCTTATTACACACTACCTCCATACGAATCACACTACCAAGAGCTAATTTTGCATATGTAGGATATGGTGTTCATACTAGTGGGAGCAGCTGTTCTGCACATCCGAAGAGCACAAAAACGCACACAAACATACATCTGTCAGCAGCAGCTTAATGGTATTAGGGAATCATCCTAATTGGTTCCTATGGAGAAAAAAAACTGTCATAGACTGCCCTTATAATTAAACAGGCATAGTCACATCTGCACACATCTGTATCTGCACTGGTGGTTTTGCTACATTATGAGGAAGGGTGAAACTTAAATAAAGCATACAAACACTGCAGGGCAGCACAGAATGGATGTATTTATTAGCGCTGAAAAAGATTAAAATCTTATTCATGGTACACTTTGTATTCATGCTCTGGCTTGTCTTTTGAAGGATGTGATAATGCTTCCATTTTAAATAAGTTATCAACATGGACAATGAATATTGAATTTAGTTGGGTTTAGTTTTCCTTTTTAGTCCAGCAAAAGATATACCCTACATTTTCAAAGAATCATTACAGTACAAATATGGGTACACAAGCACAAGAAGAGTGCATTGCCACTGATGACTGGTAATAAATACAATGGACAAATGAACAAAATTAGAAAATCTATGAAGAAGCATCTGTTTCATTTTGTGCGTGGGAGGCGAAGTCATTTGGACAAGCATGTATTCTTGGACTCTTGAAAAGGAACCTGAATTTAAACCAATTTATATACAAACAACGGTGTGGTGGAACAACCACAGTTGCAAATTGACCTTTCACACTGTGTGGGACACACCCTTCTATGCTCCTCTCCTTTGGACCTACCAATGCATCAATACTAGAGAACACTCCTCGAGCACTAGTCCAAATTAACACCTCCATCAAAAAGCCAGGGGATAATTTTTCAAAAGCAATACAGTGGAGAAGGAAAAAGTACACAATATGCATGAGAGTCACATGCTTGCAAGCCTTAATTCAGGAAATGGCAATATTATTGCTGACATGAACAGGAATAAACTGTCCAAGACCTCTGCCTGTGCAAACATGAGAAAGGCTTTATCATGGAGGTGTTTCTCACTTTCTTCTTATCTAGCTATCTTCCTTCAGTCTTCCTTCCCATCTTTCAGGCCAAAGCCATGCGTTGCGGTTTTTCCAAGTTGCTGCGGAACTTCTCCAGGAAGCGTGAGGCCAGTTCGTCGTCTACTAGCCGCCCATCACTGGACAGGGTTACTGTCATCAGCTGCTGGGTGCGAAGGGCCTGGTTATCCTCCGACAGTCGCAACTCAGCCCTGGAGCTCCCCACAGCAAGGATACACGCCTGAGGAGGGTTGATCACTGCGCTGAAGCCACTGATGCCAAACATCCCCAGGTTAGATATACTGCCATCAAGAGGAGTTGGAAGGGAGAGAGGGAGAGGAATTGGAGGGAGGGAGGACAGTGGAGATGATACATATTACATCATTAGTCAAGCTCAGCAAAGGGGAGAGCATGGATAGAATTAGCTGCGGAGACATAATAGCAGTGCTATAACTGGTTCCATGGTACATTATCATGGGAAAAGAACATTAGCTATGATAGTGAGTGGGCGAATGTGGGGAAAAAAGTAAACAAGTAATTGGCAGGACAAACTGTTTCCCATTTGTCTTGATGCATGCTCAATAATCCGGGCGAGAATCCCCAAAAGTTAAATCAGTTCATCTGGACACAATGTTTGGTGGGAGAAAAGTTTCATCGCTCATCTAAGTGACTTCGTCAGTCTCAAATGACTGCAGGCCATTTGAGACTGACGAAGCCTTACAAACCCCAACCTTACAAACAGTATGGTTGCATAATGACCGAAATCAACGATCAGTTTCACATGCAAATTGCCGTGGCTAGTAACTAGAGTTACAATGGCTATGTGTACTATTCACAGAAGATTTGGGAGTGTTTGCAATCACAGCATTGTAAGATGGTGACATATGTACTCTTAGGCCCCCGGTTCAGGGATGATCGTTCCCTCTTCACATAGATGGCCTCTTCCACTCCCTGTTCAAACGAGCATTCCTCCCTATCAAGGATGTGCACATTCTCATCCTTTAAAGAGTGGCCACTGGCCTGCATACCGGTGCAGACTGCAGAGTCCTGGCCTGAAATGTTAGCTCTTCTACATTTGATTTTTTTATTTTGATATAATCTATTGATTCCCGTAGGGAAATTATGCTCTGCATTTAACCCATCCTAGCTGTGTAGCTTGGAGCAGTGGTCAGCTACCATGCAGCACCTGGCGACCAACTCCAGTTCGTCTTGCCATGCCTCGGTCAAGAGCACAGCCAGCAGTACTAACCCTAACATGCATGTCTTTTTTTCTTTTTTTTTTGATGGTGGGGGAAACCGAAGCACCTGGAGAAAACCCGCAGACATGGGGAGAACGTGCAAACTCCACACAGAGGATGACCTGGGATGACCCCGAGGTTCGAACCCAGGACCTTCTTGCTGTGAGGCAACAGTGCTAACCACTGCACCACCGTGCCGCCACCTTTGTGCCATCCTCTTGGCCAGCATCTGTTTGGTTTCCCCAATATACAAGCCAGTTTCTGGCGCAGCATGTTTTGGGATTTGACAGCAACCAAGATGCAGTGTTGGGGGAAACAAAATGCATCTCAACTGTTCCGACACCCCCACCACATACGGAATCATCACATATGGAATCCCACCATACACGGAAACCACTGGGTTATGCTTAGGCAGCTGTTGTCCTTCTCCTCTCTTCGATTGGCTGGTGCACTGTTTGGCCATCTTTCTGGCTTTGACAAACACCCAATTAGGATAACCACACTTAATCCGGGCCTGTTTAATGTGAAATTTCTCCCCTTCCCCGGCCACTGTGTCGGGGAAGGGGAGAGCATCCTTATGACTCCTAGTTTGGGCTCCAGTGGATGATGACAGTCAAACCTTAAGTACTGATCAGTATGTGTTGGTTTCTGGTAAACATCAACAATCGAAAATTCCCCCCATCACCAATTGCAATTTCAGTCTATAAGAAGCCTAACCTATCATTTCTCACATCCTCCTTGGTGAACTTGTCCACTGAGTTAATGTTGTCTGTGATATGTGGTAAGTCCTGATATTTAATTTCAACCCAGGTGTCGTCCACAAATCTGAACCAATGGCTAACTGGTGTCCATGGATAGGACAGTGGAGCCCTCTTTTCCACTTCCTCCATATACAAGCTGGCCACTATGAGACTGGGGAACCCATAGCACAGCCATACCTCGGCCTATAGTACTGTCCCCTGTATGTAAAGTACCTAGAGGAAAAACACAGCTTCAGGAGCAGACACACTTGGTCAGTGGTAAGGATGGTCTTATTGCTAAGGGTGGGGTCATCCTGTAATTTCATACAGACTACCTCAACTTCTTCATCAACAGGAACATATGTGAAGAGTGACGTCACATCATATGAGACCATTGTTTCATCCGCCTCCATAATGATATCACGGTAATTTGCATATGAAACCGATCGTTGACTTCGGTCGTTATGCAACTGTGCTGTTTATAAGGTTGTGGGATACCTGCAGTCAGTTGAGACTGACAAAGTCATTTAGATGAGTGATGAACAATTGAAAATGTAGATGAGTGACGTTTATCCAACTAAATGTTGTGTCCAGATGAACTGATTCATTTTTCTGGTGTTTCCTATTTAAGACAACATAGCACTGATTACTAAAAATTAATGGAACCTCGGCAGAAGAGACCACAGAATAGAGATCCTACAGAAGTACCAGTGAGCTGTTCTACGTCACAAAAGATGTAATGCAAGCATGTCCGCCATTGTTGTTTACCTGGAGCGGCCGGTTATCATCGCGCACTGTCAGTAATTCTATGGCGCCACGACAAAGATTGCCTCATTTCAATCAATTGATTCAAATCTGTGTTCATTTATCACAAATGCAAAGCTTCGGAGATTTAATCTGGCCTAATCGACAATAACGAGTATTAAATATCACACATTATTAGTGGCAAAATAGGCACCGTTTGTCCCGAAACATCAGCACAGATGCGTTCTCAACGGGATCTTACCATTTCTTCTTAGCCCCTTTGTTTACAAATATTGTCATGGGCAAACTGTAGAAATATCACTAAAATCGAGAGAATATTTTGTACTGTGATGCAATAACAAGACGAAAAATTCCCCGTCTGAACGCCATCGGACCTCACTCAGAATGGGACTTGAACTGAACTGTTGACATTGAACTGAAAAGAAAGGGATACCTTGTTAAGTGTAACACTGCATTTATTAGGGTTAAATTTTGTTAATGTTACTGACTGTATATTGATGTTTTGAGTTGAATGGTGAATTTGAATGGTTTTTCCTGCAAGGTTTAATCTCAAAGGGTCAACTTACCTGAAAAAGGGATTTTAGAGTGTAGATTTACCTGATTCACCTGAAAATAAAGAGTTAACTCAAAGGATAAAATAACTGACACAAAATAGGTCTAGCTTGACAAAGTAGACTGTTATCCTAGGAAAAATATAGACTGGTCTCATCTTAATTGGAAAATATAAAATAGATAGTTGACTAAACTAATTAGAAACATGAACCTAAACAACCTAATTGCAATTAAAAAGGGATTCAAACCAGGGTTTTAGTTTTTCTAAATGTATGAATGTATGACACATAGCTGTGAATAGTTTTCATGTTCAAGTGAATTTAAACTATTTTGTCATTCAATTTACAGCTTTTTAATTTAGTTACCCCAGTCTCTGGTCTGCTATTTTGTTGCTCAACCCCTCCTTAAGAGCCTATAACTGGTCCAGTGTGAGATAGTGACACAAGTGTTACATAAATTTCGAGATAATATTTTGTGCTGTGATGCAATAAAAAAAAAAAGTAACACTTGTGTCACTATCTCACACTGGACCGGATCTAGGCTCTTAAGGAGTGGTTGAGCAACAAAATAGCAGACAAAAGACGGGCTACAAAATGAAAAAGCTGTCAATTTAATGACAAAATAGTGTAAATTCACTTGAAAAATGAAAACTATTCACAGCTATGTGTCACACATTCATACATTTAGATATACTGAAATCCCTGGTTTGAATCCCATTTTAATTGCAATTAGGTTGTTTAGGTTCAGGTTTCTAATTATTTTAGTCAATTATCTATTTTATATTTTCCAATTAAGATGAGACCGGTCTATATTTTTCCTAGGATAATAGTCTATTTTACCAAGCTAGACCTATTTTGTGTCAGTTATTTTATCCTTTGAGTTAACACTTTTTAGTTTCAGGTGAATCAGGTAAGAGATTAAACCTCGCAGGAAAAACCATTCAAGTTCACCATTCAACTCAAAACATCAATATACAGTCAGTACCATTAATATCAACAGAATATTTTGTACTGTGATGCAATAAAAAGACAGAAAATTCACCGATGGAATCAATGGTGTCTTTGCTGTTACTACTGCAGTGGATACCATGGCAGTAATTAGCCACTTTACGAATGACAACATCATTTTCGCAACTCATTATGACCGACAATCCATGAAAACAGTGTGAAAACACGCAAAATTTGCAATATTTTGATTTTAGCTCCAGTCGAACAGTAATGGCAGCAGTCCAGTGACGTCGCGTTAAGTCTTACACGTCGCGAACGTCATTGGTACTTCTGCACGATCTCTATTCTGTGGCGGAGACTCCAAATCTGTCTATTGTTAGTAATAGTGACCTGGAGGCAGCCTACTACATGTCTTGATGAGAATTTTAGCCAGGGTGGACTGAAAGAGAGATAATGGAAAGGCATATGTCCTAAAGCAGAATTAGAGTACTGCATCTCCATAGGAATTCATTGTTCCTCCCTTGACACAGAAACCCCATTTATATCGAAGTGACACTATTAATGCTAATGAATCAAGAAAGACTCCTCTGCTGCTACTGATGTCACAATAATTGATGGTGGGTGTCACCCTACAACACATTTAGTTCATACTTGCATGAAATTTAGTATATGTAAAATTTATGGGCTATCCATGAAACTGAATTTATATCCTTTAACAGCAGACATTTATGACCACCATCTTATTAAAAGGCCTCTGACTGCAAAAACAAATAAAATGCTTCACTTGTGACAGAGAATTTAAGCCATTATTGACAAAACAGAAATATTATTAATACATATTATAGAAAATTGGCTATGATTTGCTAGACAATGGAGAGAAAGGATTTGCAAGCAATATTAAGTTTTATATTGGCATGATAACTTCAGATTTGTTTCATGTGAACTACCTCAGAGATAATGTGTCCATTTACCTAAATGAGCCTCCTTGGTATTCCTCGGGCAGAAGCTTCCCATCTCGAGCTTTCTGGGCCAGTGCCTGTGGAAGACAGATTTTTAAAGTCACTGATTCACTCATTTATAGGTTATCACACAATAAGGAGGGATGAGATTGACTTTTCCACTCGTGTAGACACATGAGTATATTAATACTCGTTATCTGAGCTTGGAGCTTGAAAAAAAGTGCTGTGATTTATACTGCTAGATCCTTGGAAAGGCCATTGACAATGTACACATAACATCTTCTGTAAATACAAACTGATAACCTATGATACAGCAAACTTCTTTGGACCGCAGTTAAAACAAAAACATTCCAAGTCAATTAAAAGACAACAGTGTTACTGCCAGGCCCTCCTGGTACCTTCAACTAAAAGGCAGGCATAATCACACACTGTACTGGCTAACTGTAGTTCAATAACCTTCTCTGAAACTTATTAGGACACAGTGTTTTTTTTATTTTTTTTAATCAAGCAATATGCAAGTTTAATAAGCTAGCCAATGGGTAAACACTGCAGGCTATTGCTTTTAATGAAAAATCACTATCTACTGAGTTCCCACAATGACCACCAAGGAAATACTATTCTAGCTACATCAAGAATAATAATAAAAAAAAAATCCTACTAATACAAAATGGGAACATTTTCACAGCAGAAGCTAGATAATGTTGAATATTGTTATTAATTTTCCTCTGTGAAGCATGGCACATTTTTATGTGCCACCTGTCCTATGCTGTAGACTATTTATCAAAAATGTCCAGTGCTTACCAGTGGTAACATGAATGAATACCAAAGAAAGTTGAATCAGTTCATCTGAATACAACGTCTATTGACAGATACGTTTCATCACTCGTCTAAGTGACCTCTTCAGTCTCAACTGACTGCAGGTACCCCCACCCTTATAAATAACAGTTGCATACCAAATGAAATCAACAATCAGTTATATGCAAATATGGGGGTATGCATTAACTAGCGTTACAATGGCCATGTGTACTACTAACAGAGGACTGGGGAATGTTTGCAATCACAGCATTGTAAGATGGCGACAGATGTACTCTTAGCCCCCCCCCCTTGGTTCAGGGAGGGTCATTCCCTCTTCACATAGATGGTCTCTTTGACTCCCTGTTCAAACCAACATTCTTCCCTATCAATCAATCAAGTTCAATAAAGTTGCATTTTATATAGTGCTTTTCTAGCTGCAATAGCACATCTATCAAGGATGTGCACATCCTCATCCTTGAAAGAGTGGCCACTGGCCTGTAGATGGGTGTAGACTGTGGAGTCCTGGCCTGATGCATTAGCTCTTCTGTGTTGTGCCATCCTCATGGCCAGCGTCTGTAGAGTTTCCCTCTTGTATAAGTCACTGCAACTTAACAGCATACACTATATTGCTCTGTTTGTTCCAGGGGACCCAATCCTTGGGGTGGACCAATTTCTGGCGCAGCGTGTTTTGGGGTTTGAAAGCAACTGAGATGTGGTGTTTGGAAAATATGCGTCTCAACTTTTCTGACACTCCCGCGACATATGGAATTACCACTGTTTATGCTTAGGCAGTTGTTGTCCTTCTCCTGTCTTCAATTGGCTGGTGCACTGTTTGGGCGTGTTCCTGGCATTGACAAATGCCCAGTTAGGATAACTAAGGCCTGTTTAATGTGGGATTTCTCCCCTTCCCTGGCCGCTGTGTTGGTGGGGACTTAGTCATGTCAGGACTCTGCAGTCTACACCTAGTGGCCACTCTTTCAAGGACAAGCATGTGCACATCCTTGATAGGGAGGAACACTGGTTTGAACGGGGAGTGAAAGAGACCATCTATGCAAAGAGGGAACGACCATCCCTGAACCGGGGGGCGGCAAAGAATACACCTGTCGCCGTCAACAAAACACAATTCCCTTTTGTGTCCTCTTACAAGGTTTTATATATATATATATATATAAAATCCAGTCAGTCAAGTACATTTTCTGTGACACAGTACAAGCCTGTTTCATGATATAAGCAATCATAACTGGATTATTTTGCTCCTTATTTGTTGAGCACTATCCCTACCGTTGAGTGTTTCTTTTAACAAAGTTTTATATATATATATATTTTTATTTTCCCCCCTTTTCTCCCCAATTATATCTAGCCAATTACCCCACTCTTCCAAGCTGTCCTGGTCATTGCTCCACCCCCTCTAACGTTCCGGGGAGGGCTGCAGACTACCACATGCCTCCTCTGATACATGTGGAGTGTGGAGCCTCCAGCCGCTTCTTTTTACCTGACAGTGAGGAGTTTCACCAGGGAGATGTAGTGTGTAGGGGATCATGCTACTCCCCCCAGTTCCCCCTCGAACAGGTGCCCCAACTGACCAGAGGAGGTGCTAGTGCAGCAACCAGGACACATACCCACATCCGGCTTCCCACCCGCAGACATGGTCAATTGTGTCTGTCTGTATGGATGCCCGACCAAGCCGAAGGTAACACGGTGATTCAAACGGGCGATCCCCGTGTTGGTAGGCAACAGAATAGACCACTACGCTACCTGGACGCCCAGCAGTTATATTAACAAGCATTCCAGGTGCCACCCATACCACATGCTGATTTAATTTAAAGACTAATAAGGAATTTTGTGTTAACTCAGCACAGTTACTCTTGTCTCTGTGCATTAATGCACACTGTGAAGGTGGGAAGAAAGGTCTGCACACAGTTAAAGCCCATGTCTTAGTGTGTGTTTGTGTGGCTGCTTATATGTAAGATAGTTCAAATTTGTATGTAGTACAGCAAAATAGAGTGAGACCTATATCACAATATCTTATGTTTAATAGAGTGAATCACCCTGTCGGGGTTTATATAGCAATAATGACTGGCTCACTGTACATTATCCCTTACATATGCATATCTGAGCATAGGTGTGCAAGCGTGGGTATGTGTATGTATAAATGCACATTCCCAGCTGCTGATAGAGGGAGTGACACCCACTGGTGCTGGGTACTCAGTCCATCTGCGGCGGCTGACACCTGCACCGAATCATTATACAAATTTGAACTTTTCTCTGTTCCTAAATGTTACATGGAAATTTTAGGTCTTTACCTTCCTTCAGCAATTCACTACACAACCAATCAATTCTCAAACTCCAAAAATTGTATTTTAAAAACCACCGGGAGAATGCTGTTCCCCTATGATTGAGAAGACACCAGGAAACTAATCTCACTACACCAGTTTGCTGACAGACCGAAGTTTATCAAAATCTAACATTGTTTATTTTTTCCCTGAGCCTTTTAATTATACAGCATTAAAAGTCAGCTTCCTACCTTAGCAGTTGCTGAGATTTCCTGAACACCTTTGTGTGCAGCATCCTTGATGATGGGGGTGATAAGACCCTTCTCAGTGGCCACAGCGATGGCAATGTGGATGGAATCAAGCGCTTGAGGGCCATGGCCAGACCAAGTTACATTGACTTCTGGCATTTCCTGGGGTACAAAAACTCAGAGGTCAGCCTAGCTTCTGTCATATATGATCATGAAAATCATATTGGGCATTGTAACTAGAAAAAGAGATTAACTAGCATATCATGAGACTATGTGCAGTGGTTACATAACAGAAAGTTCACTTTAATAGTAGGCTATAAGATGAAAGGCTAATAGGTTCTGTCATTTTCTATGACCCCCAGCATGCACACAAGGAAATGACAGCACAAAGTCAATGTAGAACTGTCATATTAAAGCCAACCTCCTCAAAAATAGCTTGACATTAATGGGGCAATGCTTCTAATATGCCTCATGGATATTCAAATATGCACTAGAACTATGTCACGTGCCATATATCGAAACCCTGTTCTCCATAACAAGTGAAAGGTAGAAGTAGCGTTACGGATTGTGCCTCTGGCCGAGACTTTAGCAGCCAGAATAACTGACCCTTTCCAAAATGCAACTGACTGAGACAGCAATCCACCAATCAGTGCTTGGTAGCCGTCTCTATTACCTATGAAATTGAACACACCGCTAAGAGCAATGACTGATCTTGATCCAAAGTACAGCAGATAATGCTAGATTAGAAAACAGACATATAAAGCAATCAAAATATTGAGAGATGCACTTGCCACATAATACTGCAATTTCTTATAAGCTTCTCTATACAAACACTGCACTTTACTCAGCATGTTGGGACATCAGTTGCATCTACAATTTAATTTGCACACCGGGCACATGTTATTTCCCATCATTTTACTTTTACTATATGACTGTTGTGTAAATAAGCTGGTTGTGAAATGCTTCAAGTCCCCTTGCATATCTTGAGCCCCCCCCCCACCCCCAAGACTCTACTCCTATTCTATTTCCCCATAGAGATCGTTACAGTTTAATTTAAATCAAAGCTAATATTTTAGACTCATTATTTTGGAAGCCAGTATGGAATTATAAGCACGTCTCATATTTACCTATCTTTTTCTGTTGCCTTAATATAATGAATTCATGCAAACTTGTCTGCTCAGAAAGATAAATGTCTTGATAAATTGAGCCAAAGCCCCATCTGCTGTTGGAAAAAGAAGTCAAAATTAACAGAGGATTTTAGTCTATCTTTAGGTCTGCCTCAAAATGGCATGACTTCAGCCACCTGCTGATTCATCACATGAATAAATTTGAAATGAGAGGTGCAGATGAGATTGGCTGTAGGTGTTATTCAAGTTAGTGACCAAATGACATTGCAAAGACATTCATACCAGATATCTGTAGATAGACATGGTATTGCAAATAAACAAGGCCAGTAAGTGAATAGGACAAAAGCTTGAAAGATACGTAGGCTTCTTGAATGAATTATAGGAGTGATTCTTTACCACTTACTTTAAGTGCTACAGCAGCTGCCTTAATGATGAAATCATTGACAGACACTTTGACCTGTTCTGAAATAAAGAAAGGAGACAAAATGTGAGTTTTGTTAGCAAATTGTCGGCAAATTGCATGGACGTGACTTTATATAAAGTATGCAGATGTTTGGAATGGGAGGTTCAGATACTGTGTGACTGAACGCCAGAATGAGCGAGATGTGTGATCTACACAGCTCTGAAGATGGTATGACCTGCCAGACGTGGTGATTCCACTATCTCAAAAAGAGCCACCCTCTCTTGCTTTCTGGCCACCTGGATGTGACTGTCCAGAGTAGGGACTCTGATTTACAACCATTTAACAGATTACACTATGTGCTTGATTCCAAATCGAGTGTGGGCTTGAGGAAGAATTTATGTTTTTAGAAAGCATCTTGATTCTTTTTTTTTGGATTTTGCCCCCTTTTTCTCCCTAATTGTACCTGGCCAATTACCCCACTCTTCCGAGCCATCCTGGTTGCTGCTCCACCCCCTCTGCCGATCCGGGGAGGGCTGCAGACTACCACATGCCTCCTCCGATACATGTGGAGTTACCAGCCGCTTCTTTTCACCTGACAGTGAGGAGTTTCGCCAGGAGGACGTAGCACGTGGGAGGATCACGCTATTCCCCCCAGTTCCCCCCTCCCCCTCCGAACAGGCGCCCTGACCGAACAGAGGGGGCACTAGTGCAGAGACCAGAACACACACCCACATCCGGCTTCCCACCCACAGACACGGCCAATTTGTGTCTGTAGGGACACCCGACCAAGCCGGAGGTAACACGGGGATTTGAACCAGTGATCCTCGTGTTGGTAGGCAACGGATAGACCGCTACGCCATCCTGACGCCCCTCTTTTTTCTTTTTTAATGTTATGGGGAATGTTTCTTGAAACAAAGGAAACCAACGCTTAATACCAATAAGAGGGACCTTATTGACATTAAGTAGACGCCTCTAAATAAGCAGTCTTTGACACCCACAGTGAATATTCTCAAGTTGTGTATTATGTAACAGGCTTAAGCAATATTGTTGACCAGGTGCATACATACCCACATAGACACAGTTTAATGGATACTTCCAGCTAGATAATGTGCCATGTTATAAAGGCTGAATCATCTCTACATTGGTTCAAGGGGCATGATAGTTGGTTACATTTACCCCTTTGGCCTTGCAGATCTCAACTTAACAGATCATCTTTGGAAATGAGGTGGAATGGGAGGTTTGCGGCACACATTTTTGGCCAAAAAATCTGCAGGAACAGTATCAACAGCTGTTGAATCGGTGTGGACCAAGTGGGTCGTTTCCAGCACCTTGTTGAATCCGTCCAACCGCGTTAACTTAATAAAGTGGGCAATGCGTCTTTCTTACTTCCCTTCTTTTTTTATGTCCTTCCTTCTTCCTTTATTTCTGTCTGTCTTTTCTTTCTTTCTTTTTCCTTTCTCTTTCTTTCCTCCCATCTTTCTTTCCTTTTTGTCTACATGGTGGTGAAGCTGGTTGCGTGGCTTGGGTCCTGGGCTGTTCCGGTGGTGTCTGGACACTGCTTGGCATCCTCCTCATCATATTCTTCATATATTTTATAATTCCATTATAACGCTGTTATCCTCTTTCACTGTGGTATTGTGTAAATTGTGTGAACACAACATCCATTGCACGTTGTCCATCTTGGGAGAGAAATCCCTCCTCTGTTGCTCTCCCTGAGGTTTCTTCCCATTTTTTCTCCCTGTTAAAGGTCTTTTTAGGGAGTTGTTCCTTATCCGATGCGAGGGTCTAAGGACAGGATTTTTTCCATATTCAGTATGTAACCAAGTATCTATTTGTCCCTCTTTAAATAGAAATAAATCAAGATGAGAACAGATTTAAATTGTACTGTGACAGCAAATTTATTCCAGGGTCTGGTAGTAGTATGCTACCTAAGTCCACATAATTAACTAATGGACTGGAACGTATCCTTCCTAAAAAAAAAAGAAAAAAAAGTCAACCCTTTGTTTTAAGTAAACGCAAAAAAACAAAAACAAAAACATACAGTGTTGCTGTAAAGCCCCTTGAGGCAAATTTGTAATTTGTGATAATGGGCTATACAAATAAAATTGACTTGACTTCCTCCTTTCTTCCTTTTTCTGAAACCGTTAACATTTCTCCAACAGATTAGATCTGGTTATCCTTCAATTTCAAAATTTAGTAACTTGCAGTCCTCAAATTCTGGGTTTCACTCCCCTCTAAGTGTGTGAGTACTGTGGGCCAAGTGAGCCTGGCACCACAGCCAGCTTTTTAGAAGTGCTCATCAGTGCCAGACTATGAATGTTGTAAGCCTGATGATTAACAAGCTAACCGTGAAATTGGTTTGATTTCGAACAAAAGACATACAGCAAAAACAAACGGGGGGAGAATCCCCCAGCACTCACACACATGCGCGCATGTACATGATAAAATCTGTATACAGAAACGCATTCTCACACATGCACGCACACACACACATCTGTCTTGTGCACCATCACTGACATAGTGTTGACACCTTGGTGTTATCGAGCTAGATAAAGCGGTTTCTACATCACACCCCGTTAGAACTGAAAACTTTAAAAGGAACCTTTAGGAGGAAATCGAGAATTTGTTAGGTAAGCTGTTCTCAGTATTTATGATGCAGATCTTCTCCAGGTAAACATGGACATTTTACAACAACAATAACAACACCTTCTGCAAAGCATTGACATTTTGAGCTGTGCAGAGTCCAAGTACAACCAACAGTGATATTACATATTTCCTTTTTCTACTACTGATCTGAATCACACTGTGCCAAACCCATGAAGAATAAACCACATCCTGGTGGTTGTTGCATAAGTAACTGTGGTTACTTTAATAACACTGAGCTTATAGGAAGGCCTGGGCGAGGATGGAAAACTAGAAGAGCACTTTGAGCAAACAGCACAACTAGCACACTTCGACTTCATTCTCTGCTTTACTTAATATGATAGCTGTCATTTGGCAAAACACATTCACCATTATGGCAATGTAGTGAAATAATTAACACCTCAAATATAGGGGAATTCATTTGTCACATGTGAAAGAGGACCAAATGAGAAGAAAGTGACAAAAACAAGTTCCCTTTTCATTTGTAGAATGACTGTGTAAAAACCCTGACATCCATCACTGGCCAAACTTCACTAAGAATAACTGACTGCTGAAGGAGTTTTGCATTTATTCATTTCTTTTGTATTCATCAATATGCCTAACTGCAGGTGTACAGTCACAGCAGGATTTGTTGTAAGCTGTAAGTTTTAGCATACCAGAAAATAGAGCTGACAAGTTTCAAAAGGAGGTGTAGGAGGCAGTGGTTCTGGAAAGACAGAATTTACAGTTATCTATTCCAAAAGCGTTGGTAAATTAACTCAATACAACACTTTTTAGAAACTATGATCGGAGGCATCCATTATGTAACCACCTTGCGGTTATGCCTTCTTTCTTCTAGCATCCGAGTCAGGTTTCTACCAGGACTCACCTCATAGAGCATAATGAACTGGTATACAAGATGCTGTTAATAGGTTCAAAAGTCCATTTGACACCCACCCCCCCTTTTTTTTCTCCCAATTGTACTCGGCTAATTACCCCACTCTTCTGAACTGTCCTGATCTCTGCTCCACCCCCTCTGCTAATCTGGGGAGGGCTGCAGACTACCACATGCCTCCTCCGATACATGTGGAGTCACTAGTTGCTTCTTTTCACCTGACAGTGAGGAGTTTCACCGGGGGGATGTAGCATGTGGGAGGATCACGCTATTCCCCCCAGTTCCCCCTGCCCCCCGAACAGGTGCCCTAACCGACCAGAGGAGGCACTAGTGCAGAGACCAGGACACATACCCACATCCAGCTTCCCACCTGCAGACATGGCCAATTGTGTCTGTAGGGCCGCCTGACCAAGTCATGGGTAACACGGCGATTCGAACCGGAGAGCCCCGTGTTGGTAGGCAACAGAATAGACCGCCACACCACACAGATGCCATTTGACATTTTTTAAACTTAAAGCTGAGGGAGAAGACTTTCCTCTTAGTGTGTGGAATGAGCCATCATGTGAAAACCCTGACATTCACAAATTTCACACCAAATTGGCGTGAGATATTCAGGAAGAGCATCATACTGACATATGCATGATTATCTGTAGCAACAATGTGTTTACACACGCACATGAAATTTAATCCTGCCAAATTATGAATCTTTACCTTTGGCCAGGTCTTTGCGGAGCTGAATAACAGCAGCCATGTCACAGTCAACAGTGGCGTAAGCATGGGGGATGGTGGTCTTGGACTCTGTCAGCCTTTGAGCAATCACACGACGAATGTTAGAGGCTGGGATCTCAGTAAACGTGCCCTAAAGGGAAGAGGAAAATAAGGATGGTATCGGAGATGACAGAAGGAAATGACATAGGAAAGAGAAAAGGGAGAAAAAGAGAGATAACGGTCTTTTTTAGTCGTAGACATCTTATGGATCAGTGCTTGTGTCTCTACCTAGTGCAGATGGCTCCATTTCCCAAAAGAAAGGTAATAAGAAGGGATATCATTGACAGTCTCACAACATTAACTTATCATATAAACCAATTTTACTAAGACAAACAACCCAGTAATTGCACAATATTTATTTGGTTATTCAAGGCACTTAACCTTTAAAAAATAATTTCTTTTTCAAAAAGCTATATTTCATGTTTTAAACTATCATACTACATATTAAAACTATGTTCCTGAATATTTACATGCAAATAAAACTCTTTTCTTGATAATTTCTATGCCTGGACTATTTAAGGGAATAGCTAATTCACAATATACAAACAAAAAAGTATCACACATGACGTTTTTCTACTTCATTATAGCAGCCACATGCTGTGTTATGTAGTTAAGTTTTAAAAGAAGCAAAGCCAGGGGCTTCTGGGTGGCATGGCGGTCTATTCCGTTGCCTACCAACAGGGGGTCAGCAGTTCGAATCCCCGTGTTACCTCCGGCTTGGTCAGGCGTCCCTACAGACACAATTGGCTGTGTCTGCAGGTGGGAAGCCAGATGTGGGTATGTGTCCTGGTCGCTACACTAGTGCCTCCTCTAGTCGGTCGGGGTGCCTGTTTCGGGGGAGCGGGGGGGAAGGGTGATCCTCCCATGCGCTATATCCCCCTGATGAAACTCCTTACTGTCAGGTGAAAAGAAGCAGCTGGCGATGCCACATGTATCGGAGGAGACGTGGTAGTCTGCACAGAGGTGTAGCACAAAATTCTGGGCCGTATACATAAGCAGTCTCTGTGGGCCCCTTTCCTCTTTTGTCGCTACCGCATCACTTTTTTGAGTTCTAGCACACTGTATATCATTTAAAATCACAGTACATTAATCTATTTTAACCTAACCTTAACCTAACTTAACTATCTTGCAGTGACTGAAAAAATGTATAGTATCATTTCAAACTTTGATGCAGCTTAGGGTACTGATGCTGACACCCATGATGTTTATTCTACAGTAAATGCCCACTGACAGGACTTCTTGTTTGCAAAGTCATTGATTAGATCTTTAAAGTCCAATTGTTTTGCTAATCGGGTTTCAACTGAGAGTAGTGCCAGGCTGTTCAGCCTCTCCTGGGACATCGCTGATCTTATCTTTGCTTGTATCAGCAGTCACTCATGACAGGACTAGATGAGCTGCACTGAGAGACGCTTGTGAGGGGCGGACTAAACCATTTTGCACCTTTTGTAAGGGGTGACAATGGCCTCAGAGAGGGGTGAGAGGGGCCTCAGAGAGCCTCCACTATTTTCTTTAAGTCCATCAATCGATGTATTGAGCCAATATTAAGTGAAGTTATGACACTAATTAGTTAGAAATAAAAATTTGCAAACCAAAACAAACTTTTAATTCCAGGCTTCCCGAGCCCCCCCACCCCCCCACTATGGCACCCCTGAGTCTGCAGCCCTCCCCAGATCAGCAGAGGGGGTGGAGCAGTGACCAGGTTGGCTCGGAAGAATGGGGTAACTGGCCAAGTACAATTGGGGAGAAAAAGGGGGGAAAAAGAAGAAGCAAAGTTGTTGTATGTAATGAGCAGACCTTCACCAACAGGTACTGCAACACTGATACCTAAAACCAAAGTTCATCCATGCTGGTGCAATAGCAGTGGCGAGTTTGTTTCATTTTGAATGGATCTCAAGGATTTAGAGGGGTCTGACACTAGTGTAGTAACCAGTATCACCACAGGTATCAGTAGTTTAAACAAAACCCAGGGTCTTCACGGTTATAGCTTTCGTGAATAAGAGGTTAAAACAATAAGATCAACTTAAAAAGAATGTTAACTAGAAACAAGATGGAAAACTATACTATCAATGCTAAAGCTATACATCATCTTTGAAGATGTTATGTATTACTAGATTTGTTCTGTACAAGAACAACCTATTTTATATTCAAGGGAAGTAAAGAAAAAAAATCCATCTTGAAGACTGTGAAAATAATTTGTGGGAAATAAATTGCAGGGTATTAAGGGAACTAAGCCTAATTACAGCTACACAAGTGCCTGGTGTCTTTGCAAGGGTGGGTGAGTGTTTGGCCATCTTGCCTCTTGGATAAAGTCCTAGGTCTTGCAAGAAAGGCTCTTCTCAAAACATACAGACACCCACACAACAGACGGTTTAAAACTGGCATTCTAAAAGGAGATAATCAAATAAAGCACAGCACAAAGCTATGCAGTTCAAATCAAATACAAAAGAGATGGTCCTTGCTGCTAAGATTGGCACAAGCATCATATTACACCAACAGATTTGGTGTAAAGAATCTGGAATGACATTCACTCTTCGCGGTGCGGTCATCAAATGTAAGACTTGAAGTGTAAAGCTCACTATAAGTAATAGAAAGAATCCAGAGAGTAATGGCAATATTTCTGTCTGTCCGCTAATACCTGCTTGTCTGGGTTAAGTTGTCCTGTTGGGGTGGAAAAGATAACAACACTGATGATATTTGATTAACGAAAAATTCACAGTCAATAAAAACTACAAGCAGTTATCTCTTTCACATGTCTTGCATAAATCCAGAGTGTGGGAACTGGCCGTGTTTGTAGGCGGGTGGTCCTGGTTTTCTGTGGAACACACGTGATCTAAGAAGTGCGATGAAGGGGATAAACTGGGAAAACGCTACTTTTTGGGGCAGCATGGTAGCCCAGTGGTTAGCACTGTCGCCTCACAGCAAGAAAGTTCTGGGTTTGAACCCCAGGCCATCCCAGGTCCTTTTCTATGTGGAGTTTGCATGTTCTCCCCGTGTCTGCGTGGGTTTCCTCCAGGCACTTCGGTTTCCTCCCACCATCAAAAAAGACATGCATGTTAGGGTTAATACTCCTGTCTGTGCCCCTGAGCAAGGTAATAGGAAGAAATAACTGAAGTTGGTCCAGTCATTGCAGTATCCAGTTGTTACTGCAGCTGCCCACTGCTCCTAGTTACACAGCTAGGATGGGTTAAATGCAGAGAGTATATTCATTTGTACAAAATGACTAATAAAGAGTATTCTATGCTATTTGATTACAAAAGATCCTACTCTTGTAGCTGGACTGTCCATCTATTTCCCACTGAGTCAGTTAGTGCATTTTGTTTCAAACTCATGAGTCCAACATCTAGCCGATATTGTTCCCAGGGAAAAGGGCATAATACGATAAAGAATTCCTGATCCCTTATGTGAGCAAAAGGGAAAAAAAAATGCAAAAAAACACAAAGATGAGACTTGTCTCCTCTCCACACCAGGCTTGTCCACAAGGTCATTTTCCATTTTCTTCAGCAGTTAAGATGCTTGTGGGCTTCTCAAGCATACCAAAGGAAACAGATATATCAAAAGGCATCAGCAACACCGACATAACTGAGTGTGACAGAAGGAGATTTTAACAGGGATTGGTCAAACTGACCAAAACACAGATGTACTGATTTTCTGAGCATGTTTGAATCAATGGAGTGAACATACTACAGCTCTGATCTTGAGGCAAAATCTATGCAAAGTGGGAAGAAATCCGTTGCATCTTACAAAAACCTTAAAAAAGGGGGAAAAAAGGCAGCAAAAAGCAAAAATGCAGACAAATTTGCTGTATTTTTACATTCAGGTTGATGATCAAGCAAGCCATTTTTTCACATGCAAAAAAATATTGGATATTTCAACCAGTAACAGACTATGGCAATCATCAAAAACACATCAACCGCACAAAAAAAAAAAAAAGAAAAAAAAACACATTTAGATATATGCAGATTATTGCTCATGCTTGGAATGTATCTGTCAACTAGGCTTGGCCTGTTACTGATACGGGGTGGAAAAAATTAACAAAAAAATGAATACTTGTGAAGGAAAAAGTTGAAGAGAGAGAGAGAGAGAGAGAGAGAGAGAGAGAGAGAGAGAGAGAGAGAGAGAGAGAGAGAGAGAGAGAAAGACTGCCAAAAAAATCAGGAAGTTGAAAAGCATCATGGACCAAGGCACTTTTCTGCAAACATCTAAGATATCATCTCATACAGGTTTCAAGCAGGGAAGCTGTGCAATATGGTGATATGGTGTGGCCCTTGAGAATACTGTGAGTTATAAAAACCTTTAGGAAGCCACTTTCTCTCTCAGTTCCCTCCAAAACCAGTGAGGCTTGAAGGCCTAAAACCACTCATCCGTAACCCTGGCCCAGTATTATTTTTCAGTATGATGACAGATTTGACTGTTTAAGCACAGAACAGTCATCCTGTCAAATCAAACACTTTTGCAAAAAGATGGTCAGTGTAGTAGTGTGTGTGTGTGTGTGTGTGTGTGTGTGTGTATATATATATATATATATATATATATGTTTGTGCATGCAAGCATGTGTGTGTGTGTGCATAGGGTAAAGTGTTGTTTGCTTACCGGTGCTCCTGGCTTCCCTGGCACAGAGAGTGGGGGTATGTTGGGTCTGCTGCCTGGTGGAGGTGGGGCAGCTGTCGTGGTGGGCACAGGACTCGGGGCGGCTGGGGTAGCCAAGACTGGGGCTGCTGGCTGGACAGGCGACTTCTTCAAAAGGTTCAGGGCATCTCTGCAAACAAAAAATAATAAATGAATAATTTAAAAAAAAAAAGAAAAAGAAAAAAAGAAAAAACAAGTACTATAAAAACCAGGGAGGCTGAAAAAAGAACAATGCTATTTAAATGTTACACACAATTAAAGTCAACAATTAAAGACTTCCAAAACTCCATAATTTGATGATAAAGATGAACTAAAACTGGATCTCGTGACAGGACCTATATATGTATGGGCACTAATTACAAGCCAGTGAATCTGAAGCAGAAGAAAAAAAGGGCTCGCTTGATGCAAAGGCTGCCAACAAACTCTGATGCAAAATATGCTACATAATTGTGTGTGTGTGTGTGTGTGTGTGTGTGTGTGTGTGTGTGTGTGTGTGTGTGTGTGTGTGTGTGTATGAACGTGTGAGCAACCCAATAAATATGGGGTCTCACTTTCTGTTCACACAACTGACTGGGATGGTAGACAGAAAATGAATAAAACTTTATGCAGGGTTTACTTTTTTACTTTTAGCTCATGTTATTGGGCAAGTAAGGAAATCGTACATAATACTACTTTCTATCCCAATGTAAACAAGAGCACCTCTGGACTTCAACTCTTGACTGGGTCCATTGATAAAACACCATGCTTGGGAGAGTACCAGAATCATTATGGCAGTCTGCACTATCCCAACATGTTTCAAGAGTAAACACACAGGAACAGGGGCCCAAGAATTCAAACAGAGTAAATAGTAAAAACGGATAGGGAACAAGCTATAGCCATTAAATTTATCAGGACTAATGTTCCATCACAAATATTTGCTTGTAAACAGAATATTTGTCATCTTCAGCAAATTCATTTCTTGAGCAAAGATTTTCAGCAATTTCTAGCCCAAATCTTTAGCATCAGCATCCAAGTTGTTCATGGCACGAGTCATTTGAGCTCAAAAATTGAAAGACGATGCCTTGGTGAGGTCACCAATTCCTCCCCATTGTCTAAATATGGACACATATCAGACTGTCTTACATCTATTCATTTGTTTAGTATGAGCATATATTTGTTTGCACGCCTGTCTTTGTGTGTGTTTGTGTATGTGTGTCAGGCTTAGAAAAGGGTTTACTTGGTAACAATACTCGAGCCTGCAGAGGTTTGTGCATGTGTGTGTGTGTGTAACTAAGAGACAGAGAGGTAACTCTCGGTTATCCTCTGGGCCAATAGTGGAGTGTCATAAAAATCCCTTGCCAATCACAAACAAATGCCTTACAATGGAGGCCACGATCAGGTGTCAGGAACAAGCCATTCTCGCATGAAAAATGGGGCACACACTAACACCTTAGATGGGAAACATGCAGAGTTAACAAGGCAAGGTTATAAAAAGCATACAGTAATGTCACAGAATGTCCCTCAACCATAAATAAGGTAATTTGTCTGACACCTTGTGTGGCATTTTCATAGTTCAAGCAAATAGGCTACTGATGTCTTGATGAAGGTGGATTCCCCACATATCAGAACAGGTTGTCCTTTAACACTCGGAAGCATCTGCTTCATCGTGATCTCACAGGATGAAGTGCCAATCCTTGTGTCGTCACTGGAATGGCTGGAGTGCCTCGTGCTAATGTTAGCTATGATAGCCAAACGTTTCTGAGCTAGATCTCAACCACTCTCAATTAAATGTGTAATGTGTATGCAACTATTTTTTCAACACACCGATAAATTTCTGTTTTTGGAGTTGGCCAGCACCTCTGATATGTTACGCAGAATTCAGGAGTGGAAGGGTGACATCCATTGGGGGAAGAATATTGCAAACTGGACAATTATACAGAGAGGGGATAGTAGAAAGGAGGTAGAGGAGGGGAATGATGATGGACTGAGATGTCTGCCCTAGATTCACTCTCCCTCCCCCTCCCCCTGCAGCTGGGCAGGTATCAGGTGTGCCTGCTCAGATCTCTCTGGTTCTAGCTCAGTGCACTGGGACCCTCCCACCTCACAAGCACATCAAGTCTTTTGTCTGGACCAGCTGCCCTACCTCACTATGCTGCCTGGAGAAGTATGGGCCCCCCGGCTCCATTCACCCTGTTCCCTGGTGAGCCGTATGCTCTAAACCCACTCCCTCATGCTTGCTTCCTCTGTTCCTCTCATTGTTATCACTGTTTGTAGAGGGATTGGAGCAGGTTGGAATTCCCCCATCTGGCCATAGAGAAACACACATCCAGTAATTACGGACCACCATAAAAGGGCCTGATAGGGTAATGTCACTGGGCCAGACAAACAGGTAGACACATGTCCCTGAAAAAGCTCTTTGCATGGGTTGCCACATAACAAAAGAAAACAGCAATGGAGAGTGTACCTGCTATGGTGCCTCAGCTCTGACATTTGTTTCATCTGATAGCTTAGATGTGAATGTAAATTTGCATGCCTGCCGCTCCTCCTCCCAGAAAGAGAACACAGAACAAACTATCTGATTAAACAGGAGGAGAGTATATCCCCTTAAGTAAAAAGTACAAGCCACAAACTGACATTCTCAGTGCTGAATTTAGCCCCATAGAGAAGAAACGACTTTCTGTTGAGGAAAGTACAAATAAAAAAAAATGTTTGGTCACTTTAATTTATATGCAATATTATTTTGTGAGAATGCATAAAGCATAATACCACCACCAAATTCCTTTAAGATGTATAAAGTGTTTTAGTTGTTTATGGAATGAGCAGAGCATCAATTGGTAAGTCAGCGGCTGCCAAGAATGGCTACTTGGCGATGTTATAGATAGCTTTTGTGTGGCTGTCTGTCTGATCTACCTCTACAGGAGGCATATGTGTGTGTGTGTGTGTGTGTGTGTGTGTGTGTGTGTGTGTGTGTGTGTGTGTGTGTGTGTGTGTGTGTGTTTTTCCACACCGACCATTTGCACTCCTACTGACAGCCAGGGCAAAAGAGCCCAGTGAGAATCTGAAAGCCTTGGAGGAGGTGACTGGAATATTAAATAGCGATGGAGGCTCTGCAGACACACACGCATGCATACATGCATGCATGCATGGCACACACTCACAATAAAACCCACACTCGCAACAAAGAGTTTGAAATGTACACAGATCCAGATTAATTATCTGTGTCCAATCTTAGGCTACACTGCCATCTAGGACAGGCCACTGGACAGGCAAAAACAAGTTTTTTTGTTTTTATCGATTCATTATTTTTACCCACATGGACACAAACAATGAGGAGAATGTTTGAACTTTATCAAGTTCATGGTTCAAGCTATTGCATGCTTACAAATTGGATGCAGATGAGGTAATACTGTAATACTCATCCGCTTGATGATAAGCTAACAGAAAACACCACAATAGTTGCATACTGTAAGATAACCTGCATTATCTGTATTCTATGTGCTTTTTAAATGTTTTTTTTTTAACTAGCAAATGATTAGTAAAACTTGGCCACTGAGCCAGAGCTGAAATAGCTGCAGTGGAAAGAACAATAATGAAATCTGACAGTCCAAAACCTGACCAACATAAAGCTAACATTCCATTTCCATTTTATTGGCAAGTCAAAATCGTGAGCCATGATGTATAGTTTGAGAAATCTGGAGTGAACCCTTAAATCAACATGCTGCAGCTTGGAATAACTCCTTAATGCAGGAGTTACTACTGGACTTCCCTCTGCAAATGTTTTCTTTCCTACAGCAGCCTATTCCCATGAAAACAACAGTTGGTCTGGATCAGTTCTCTACCGTCCAGACAGTTGGCACACAGGAAAGCATCTCAGTGAATCACTTTCAGAAGGAGCTGTGCCTTTAAAAGGCTTCTGACGTTAACAACAGAGGACATAATGGACTATTATTAACCCTGTCGAAGGGAAATATCGTTCTTACCACAGATCCCTCCATGTAGAATTACATCAATGTAAATATTGTGTTGTTTTTATCCTTTACATACACACCTTATGTGAGTATTAATTAATTAATTAATTTTGGATTTACCCACCTTTATCTCTCCAATTGTACCCAGCCAATTACCCCACTCTTCTGAGCCATCCCGGTCACTGCTCCACCCCCTCTGTCGATCTGGGGAGGGCTGCAGACTACCACATGCCTCCTCTGATACACGTGGAGTCGCCAGCTGCTTCTTTTCACCTGACAGTGAGGGGTTTCACCAGGGGGACGTAGCGTGTGGGAGGGTCATGCTATTCCTCCCAGTTCCCCTTCCCCCCAGACAGGTGCCCCGACTGAGCAAAGGAGGCGCTAGTGCAGCGACCAGGACACATACCCACATCCAGCTTCCCACCTGCAGACACGGCCAATTGTGTCTGTAGGGATGCCTGACCAAGCCGAAGGTAACACGTGGATTCGAACCGGTGATCCCCATATTGGCAGGCAACGGACTAGACCGCTACACTACCCAGACACCCAATAATGTGTAATTTTTATCCTTTACATACACACCTTATGTAAGTATTTATGAAGACATAGCGTGTCTTAAATTGTGTAATTTAAAATAATTGAGAGTAATACCCCCCCTGGCTCAGAAGGTAATACATATACACTTGGCCACGCATGCATTAGTCATTCAAAACTTGTTATTCAACACCCTTGGTAAGAATCCAAATTGATGTATTGATTTTACATCCAACTAATTTTAAGGCCTTGTTGCCTGTCTTTTGTATGCTCTAATTAAAAGTTTCAGGTTTCAAATGAAGTAATTTTAAGCACATACCCCATTTCCACTTCCCTGAGAATGTGAAAGGACAGCAGCAAGGAACTGAGCCAAATATTCGCCATTGTTTGTGGATACCTGTGTTTCACAAGGTCAAACATGGCATGGGGAGAAAAAAAAATCTACCAGACTCTTTGAGGCTGATACCTTTCCCCTTCCTCGTATACATCTAACCCTCTTCTTTGTGCTATACACGGTACTTTTAATTAACTTCTGCACATCTTAAACAGCAGCGGTAGGGAAAAAAAATAGACAATTGCTTTGCTGGAATACAATGGTGTATGTTTGCTGTCACTCAATCAATTGATCAACAAGTAAAAGCATGTAAATACAACTATGAAATATTTACCGATAGCTGGAAAGAATTGGATTGAATTATAAAATCTGATAAGTTAAAAGATATACATATAATCATCCATAATTCATGACTGAAATAATGAGGGGTAGTGACAAGGCATACGATATGCTGTGTTTATGTAAACATACAGATTGATTGTCAAGTCGGAATTGTTTGTTCATGGCTGTTTACACATCATTTGTTTGGGCAATGAGCAATTTGCATCACTCTCCGCCGTTCACTTCTTTCTCCCTCTGTGCCTGAGTCTATCGCGTGTGTAAATGTGAAGTCTAGTCTCCGCCGGCTCTTGACTGCATCTGTGGGGCTGCCTGACATCGTCTTGGATGATCCTAGATTCACTCCATATGATTTGCACTCACTCCTTGGAATTTTTATAATGTAATAGATTTAAATGTGCTTTTCTATAGTCTACGTATTAGATGCATATATATTCTACATTACCTCGCTGTGTTTAAGCTCTGCTTATATGTTGTAATTTTTGTTTCTTTCTTTTTGACTCTCTGAGCTGTCCCGGTCGCTGCTCCACTCCCTCTGCTGAGCCGTGGATGTCTGCAGACTACCACGTCTCCTCCGATACATGTGGAGTCTCCAGCCGCTTCTTTTCACCTGACAGCGAAGATTTTCACCAAGGGGATGTAGCGCATGGGAGGATCACGCTATTCTCCCCAGTTCCACTCCCCCTCCCGGAACAGGCACCCAAACCGACCAGAGGAGGCGCTAGTGCAGCGATGAGGACAAATACCCACATTCGGCTTCCCACCCTCAGACACAGCCAAATTGTGTCTGTACGGATGCCCAACAAACCCGGAGGTAACACGGGAATTGGAACCGGTGATGCCCGTTTTGGTAGGCAACGGAATAGACCGCTACGCTACCCAGACATGCTGTACATTGTAATTCTATTACTCTTGCCTACTCTTTGCATCCGCCACCTATTGCATGTCTGTCCATCCTGGTGGAGGGACCCCTCCTCTATTGCTCTTCTTGAGGCTCCTCCTATTTTCTTTCCTGATGAGGTTTTTCTTGTGGAGTTTTTCCTCATCCATGTCAAGGTCCTGTCTAAATTACACTTCAGCCCTAGAGGGCTTTACAATCACAATTACATTCTGCACAATGTACAAAATACCCCTATCCTGAGACCATCTATTGTAACCTATTGACATATATATATATATATATATATATATATATATATATATATATATATATATATATATATATATATATGTGTGTGTGTGTGTGTGTGTAGCATTTTTTTCCGAAACCGTCAATGGTGTTATAAGTGCTCAACTAATGAGGAGCGGAGTATCAACACAGATACAGGAAAAAGATTTAATGCATAGCAGCACAGGCCTGTTTCATGTGTCTTGCACTCATTGGCTGCTAATTTATTTCAACAAAGAATCATATAGTTTGCATTGCCCAGTGTCACGCCCGTGTGTTGATATATATATACATATATAATCCAGTGAGTCAACTCACTGGATTATTTTGTTCCTTATTTGTTGAGCACCTCCTTTCCGTTCAGTGTTTCTTTTAACAAAGTTATATATATATATATATATATATAAAACTATTAACCAAGTTTATATTTCAAATACCAATACCACCTCCAATATAGGACTGGCCCTCTTAAATGAGCTGATGGGGTTTATTAATGTTTACAAGGCTGTTGTCAACCACAAATGTTATACATTCTTATCAATGATAGTCATTATGTTTAAACCATATACTATAGTAAATCACGGCAGAATAAAATGGAGGGCAATAGTGTTTGTGGGAAAGTATAGACAGACAGGCCCTGGAGAAAACATTCATGCCAACACACACTTGCCATCCCTTTGTCTATTGGCTATCCTACCTATTAATATATGTGACAGACATGGCTAGAGAGAGAGAGCGAGAGAGAGAGAAAGAGAAATGAGGGAGGCCGAGAGTGAGAGATGAGGGAGCGAGGCAAATTCAGAGAAATGTGTTTAATCTTTTGCACCTCTTTTTAACCCTTCCTGTCAATTATGTAATCTCCTATGACCTCATCCCTGGATAATGCAGCCCTGGTATTATCCATGCCCCATTCTGACAGCTAAAAGAAGGTAGGAAGGGGAGAGGAGGCTTTGAGACAGAGAATTCTCCAATCGCAAACTTAGATCTGAGGTGCCATGGGACAAACTCAGCAAAAACTGAGTTTTAATATCTGTTTCCCTAACTTTAGTTTCACTTTCAGCGCAGAGATGCTCGTTTATGGCCATCATATGACCATATGATGGCCATCCTCCAACTTGGTAACATCTTTCCAATTAGTGGCCATGTAACTGGTAATTTTCTCAAGCATGTTTTAGAGTCTGCACAGTGTTTTTCCATGGCTCATGGAATGGCTCATCTTTTACAAAGTGCTCATGGCAAACGTAACAGATGAGCTTTTTTTTTTTTACATTATGGAAGTCCCCCAGATATGTCTGATTTAAGTATAAGACAACTCCTTTTTCTTTTTAGCCTTTTTAAGTTAGAGAGTTAACTTGAAGTGCCAGTGAGCCATACGCATTTAAAATGTGTGTGGTCAGGGGCATCAGGGCCCTGTCTGTTTAGCACGTACTGTTCAATAGTGCTCTCTGTGTGGCAACAAGGAGCTGTATTCCCACTAACCACAGCTGTAACTGGGAAGGCCAGAATGAAATGAGAAACTAGATTCATACACCGGCCACACTGAAATTTGTGTCTGGCAGTTCCAGCTCGCTGAACTTGAGTTTAACACACATTTGAGACTGTCGCTGCAGATCATAAACTTAAGAAAAAAAAAAAAGGTTTTAGCAATCATGGCAATTAAACCATTAAATTTGTACTTTTAAAGCATATTATTTAAAGCCTGCTAACTAGGACGGCATGCATGAAAAGGAGAAACAACAATGAGTTTCTAAGATTTTTTGTGTGGTATTTCTACACCAGATTTTTCATATATTTTCAATTTTACCCTCCCTCACTCATACACATACCTACAACAACATATGGCATGCGTTTCTGTGGTCACCAGTGGGTGCTGGAGACTGGGTTGCCATGACAACCACAGCGATTTAATGAGATTCCCCAGCAGGGTGTGAGATGGATAACAAGAGCATTCCATCAGGTCCCCGCTGACACCAGGTAGCCATTAGAGTCCTGTGTGTTTGTTGGTGCATGCGTATAGATTCACAGCTTTTTGTGGTGTGAATGCACCTTTATAACAGGATTGAAGTACATGAAATCCTCACCGCTTTTGTCACATTCTTTCACTTATCTACACTCTCCCACATTTCCATTCGCCCAGCCTACACTCTCCCGTTCCAGTGCCCTGTCACTTCACCCTGATGCTGAGATATATATGCAGTGCTAACACATCAGGGCCGTGCCTGGGCAGCCACAGAAAAAAAAAAAAAACAAAAAAAACATCTCATTGCTAAGCACGCCACTCAAAACCATTCTACCTATACTCACTCTTTGGTGATAAGTCCCCTGGGCCCTGTGGGTGTGGCCAACTTGGGGTCCAGGCCATGGGTGTCCAAGATGTGTCTTGCTGCTGGACTCAAACGTAACCTGGAGAAAACAAGAAGATCTCAAAAAGGCTTTCTGAATTTTCATGACAGGTTTCAAACAAATTATAAACATAATTTTGTAGCAACCTTTTTGAAATTAATAAGTGATTGTGGTATATTTGTGTATAACTTCATATGTAAAATCAGAGTCACTTCCTATGCCGTGTTCCTGTCCAAAGAAAACTGTTGTTTGTATTCTAACTGAGTGTGAAAAAGTAACTAAGCATTTCTGTGCGATCTCGGCCTGCTATGCTTACAGGTGATGTGCTTTTTTGCGCATCATCTGTAACCCTTAACACCCACTAATTTGAAACATTACCATGGTTAAAACTGGAAAATGAGAATATCAAATGGAGCCCACTTTGAGTGTGTGTTGTAGTGACTGCTTTGCTTCTCTGCCATTTATTTTGTCAACAGGATTAGTTAGGCAGAAGGCTACATGTTTTGATGGGTGGATAGTGTGGAAGCATCCTACTCAGCATTCTGTACATGGTGGTGGTTACTAAGCCCTGATTGGACAGGTACTTTTTCCAAAGCAACACCTGGTTTTTGGATTCCAGCAACGTCTTTTATGCCATCTGTCTCAAAGACAACAGCAAGGTGTTTTTTGTTTTTGTTTTTTTTCCTTTATAGCAGAAGAACAGGAGCTATTTTCACAGATGAGGTCAAGTAGAATTTCTAAACTTGTACATGTGCCATAAAGAAATCCCTATATTTCCAAAAAGGTTTCATTCCAAGTGGCAGACACATTGCATAGGGAAAACAAGGCTTCTAGGAAAGTGATCCAAAAGACGATTGTGTCATACCCATAGCCATTGCACTGTACGGCGAAACTGATTCAATAATAAGTCCAAGCAAGTGTCACTTGGTGCCATGTTAAGAAAGGTATCCTCAAACCTTTTTTATAGTTCTATACACCTCCTCCAGCCTGAACTCCACAAGTCTTCCAGTAAATGGGGCTGCTAATCAGCTTACTCTTGGGCTAGTTATATTTTGTCTGTGTGAAATGAGGTAAGCAGAAAAGGAAGGAGGCCACACTCACGGTCCTGAGGTAATTGGTTTGGATGGAAGCGATGGAGGTGGAGCAGCAGGGATCCCAACCGGAGCAGCGGCTGCAGGTGGGGCAGGAGAGGGAGCTGTTGCCTCTGGAGGGGGGATCTCAACCTGTTTCCAATCCTGCCCCTCCTCCACCATGAGGGCGATGAGTGTGCCCAGTTGCACGCTGCGACTGCCCTCCTGCATCTGCAAAGTGAGCAAGAGGGCAGATTATATAGTGATAGGGACTTTAGCAACACTGGTTTATTTCACATAACTGGGGGGTGCGACAACACTAGACAAAATCAAAATATAGTTTACTTTTACCACCTTGCTAAGAAACAGAAAAAAATGTAAAAGATGAAAGAATAAGAGAAAAGCTGGAAGGTGTTTGACCAAGGTGAGACGATATATAAGGAACAAAATAACGAAACAGAGTGAGGTAGGAGCTAAGTGGCCAGTGTAATGATGAATGCCTCTTGACAGCCAGTTGATTAAGGCAGCTAACCAGGGACCTATCAAACAGTTACACAGCCTTATCCACTCACTTCATCTCTTTTCCCTGCTGACCTGACAAATCATACACCAAGAACAGCCATCTTTAACGGATAAAGCAATGGATGGGTTTTTGCTCCCCATAGCTGTCAACTATTGATTCACTCTCTTGTTATGGAGCAATCAAAATACACTACAGGCCTTGCTCGTGCCACTTCAGACAAGGATAGGTGTTGTCCCTTAATCAATATTGATCAGGCCTAAATCTAGATTAAATTTCCGATACAATGGACAGGTCAGCACTGCTGCACTTGATCCAGTCCCAAAGGGATCTGCTTAGCGAGCTCGTATCCCTGCCAACAGTTAAGCTCTGCCCAACAAGAGAAGGGAGGGAAGAGAAATAAAAAACACAACAAAAACAAAGACATGACAGATTCCTAAGCGGTTGAGTTCCATCGCCCACAATTTGCTCTGATCAGCCAAACCAGGCCACTACAACTCTAAAAAGGCACATGTCAAAGGATAAGAGACTACCCCCAATTAGAAGGCTCAAATTCTGATGTAACCCCATGGACCCACCACCTGTGGGGATGAGCATTGGGGTTGGGTGCAATGCAAGCCGGGTGGCAGGCAAAGGCAGAGACCAGGGCATGCCGACTTCCAGCATCGCAGAGTGGTCCAGGAGGACTGACTGGGAGGAGACCCCAGGGTAGACCCAGAACTCGTCAGAGGGAATACATGGAAATTCTGGCCTTGGAACATCTTCAGATCCCCCAGGAGAAGCTGGAGGGCGTTGCTGGGGAGAAGGATGTCTGGCGTGCCCTACTTAGCTTGCCACCACCCTGACCCAACCCCAGAGAAGCGGCTGAAGATGAGATTATAAATTGTTTTATTTTCTGGATTCCTCCCCTTTTCTCCCCAATTGCATCCGGCCAATTACCCCACTCTTCCGAGCTGTACTGATCTCTGCTCAACCCCCTCTGCTAATCCGGGGAAGGCTGCAGACTACCACATGCCTCATTCAATCTATGTGGAGTCGCCAGCCACCTCTTTTCACCTGACAGTGAGTTTTGCCAGGGGGATGTAGCACATGGGAGGATCACGCTATTCAATCCAGTTCCCCCTCCCTCCCAAACAGGTGCCCTGACTGACCAGAGGAGGCGCTAGTGCAGCAACCAGGACACATACCCATATTCGACTTCCCACCCTCAGACACGGCCAACTGTGTCTGCAGGGACGCCTGACCAAGCCGGAGGTAACACAGGGATTCAAACCGCCGATCTCTGTGTTGGTGAGCAACGGAATAGACCACCATGCCACCCGGACACGAGATGAGAAATTCTAATGTACCAACATTCACCCCTTAGGTTTGGAGACCGATCTATCAGCAGCAGCTTTGGGTCCCCATTCCAATCCAGCAGGTCAGCAAACAAAAAGCAAAAATAAATTAAATGCTCCAATTAACCCATTAACTGCACCTAACTGAAAGAAGAGCAGGACATACAAACACCTGCACTCACGGGCAGAAAAGCAGATACTCTACTCTGTCTGTTTTTATGTCAGATCAGTTAAGAAATTACTGTCCTGTTGCAAAGAAACAGAGCCAAGTTGGTCTTTGTGGAAAGAAAAATAAGAACACTCTTTCACAGATTCACAGAAACGTTTCAAAAGGGAAAAATTAAAATCAAAGCTCATTTCTAAAAACAATTAAAAAAAAATTAAGATATAGTAGGACTTAACCAGTGCCTTTAAACAGGAAGGTATAATATTATCAGCTAAGTGCCTATATAAACCAGATTTTTTTGGTTCTACTATCTGACGTTTACTCCGAGGGCTAAGGGCAGTGGGTCATATGGGCATGAGTAGATGTGTGTGTATGTTTTCTATGTCTCTCTTCCTGTCCTCCATGCCTAAGCTTAATGCCTCTGCAGCACCTCTCCTGCCCAGTGGGAGGTGATGGATGAGAGTGGAGCCAAAGGGCTAGTCAGGGAAATCAGGACCTGTGGAAATTTCCATAGCGTTGCTCCCTCAGGTGCCCAAGGGATTTTTCCACATAGTACAGAGACCAAGCAGAGAAACTCAGTCCTCTGCAGATGAAATGAAAAAGGTATATACACACACACACACACACACACACACACACACACACACACACACACACACACACGTACATAAACACAAAAAGTAAGATATATATCCAGTAATATGGGTAGAGGAATATAAACTAATTGCTTATTTGTTTACAAAATTACATTTTCTAGATATATGCCTTTGCTTGCTCCCAGCTGATGGGTTTGGAATAGGCATTACCTTCAACAAACACATAGCAATCATCATAACTGACATCACATCGGGCTCCACTTATCATAGCAAGGCAGAAGCAGTTGGTTTCGTGGGTGGATTTAGATGATGGCAGTGGGGGGTGACAGCAGTAAACCCTTACCAGCTGGTGACCCTGTGTGGTTTAATTCTGCACTCCTAAGGACAAGGCCTATTCTAGACAGAATCTCGCCGATAAGATGTAGATCCTGGTATTACAGAAAGATATGATCAGACACATTTGTAAAATGGATAAAATGCGATACAGCCTGGATCTAAAGTTGTCAGCAATAGCAAAATGCTACACGAGAGTCAGGAAAACTAAAATAAATATAATCTGGTACTTTTGCGTTGAAATTCAATGCTCTAATGCCACAATTTCCTGTACTCAAATCCCTGGCTTTATTAAGTCTGTTCTTGCCTTGAAATAAAAGATAAAGAAAAGTGGAAGAGCGTGCTGCGATCATCTGTTTCTCCTTCATAACAAATTGCTGAACCTCTGGTTCAATTCTCCTCCCTGACAATTGCATTCCCATTTTTCTAAATTAGTACTTGCAGCATGCAAATCATGCAAATGGATAATAAAACATCTTCTGTGTGGTAGACGGCAGAATATTTCTCTGCCTCACCATACAGCTGAGGGAAGTCAGTGGAGAGAGCAGCCCCATATTGCTTTCAGCCGACAACTGGGATCTCAATATACACCAATTACAGGACTGAGGTATTTATAGGCAAATTTAATAAAGTTCCAGTCTCTCGTGTTCTCTAGGTGTCATCTTTAGCCCTGAGTTGACAAAATTCGTTTTTTCCAGCTGTCTTTTTATTTTTTAAACCAGCTTCACAGGTGGTGTGCAATTGAGTGTGCAGACATCTCCATTAAAGAGTGAGTGTATGCACTGTTAAATAAAAGGAATAAAAGGTACATGTGCACACTCGCTTAAAACCCTTATTTACATTGGAGTGGTGCTGGGCTCAACACTGCCATCAACTGATTGTAAAAGAGCACTGCACTGACTGTGACGCCTGTTAAAGATCAATTAGGAAGATAACCACCGGGACTAGGATTAGCTGAGACATACTCCATTAAAAAAACAAACACACAGAGACAGACACAGACAGAAAGAGACACACACAGACACAGACAGAAAGAGAGATGGCACACAGGCAGAAAGAGAGACAGACACAGACAGAATGAGAGACACAGAGAGACAGAAAGATGCACAGACACAGACATAAAGATGCACACAGACAGACAAAAGAAGAGACAGACAGACAGAAAGAGAGACACAGACAGAAAGAGAGACACAGACACAGACAGAAAGAGACACACACAGACAGGCAGAAAGAGAGAGATGCACGCAGACGGACAGAAAGAGAAAGACACACACACACACACATACACACACACAGAAAGAGAAAGACAGACAGACAGAAAGAGAGCTGCATACAGACAGACAGAAAGAGAAAGACACAGAAAGAGAGCCACACACACAGACAGACAGAAAGAGAAAAAAACCCAAGAACTGAACCCCGAAAAGAGTCCCCTGAAGCAGCTGGCACTGAGACTCACTAACCCCTTACCAAATACTAAGACCAACCAACCTCAGGCCAGCACTGCATCCCAAACAACATGAGGATAAATCAGACTATAAAACAAACCAACATGAGGATAAATCAGACTATAAAACAAACAAACATGAGGATAAATCAGACTATAAAACAAAGCAAGAACAATTATCTGAAACATTTTAACACTGAAATCAAAACTCAAAACAAACTAGAAGTCTATCAGGCCCTAAAAACAAACTATGATTTGGAAGAATACCTCTTAACTGTCAGAGATAGGGAGCAGCGACAGATCCTCACCAAATACAGGCTCAGTGACCACAGTCTAGCCATTGAAAAGGGGAGACACAAAAAGACGTGGTTGCCAAAAGAGCAACGAACATGTGGTCAGTCCATGACAGATGAGGTGGAGACAGAGGTGCACTTCCTCCTTAAATGTGACAAATTTGAAACACAGCGACGGGCTTTTGTCCAGGAGCTGGAACATGTGATTCCAGAGTACCAGGAAATGGACGATGCAAGTAAGCTGCGGGTGGTCCTGGGAGGGGGGCCAGCGGCGAGCATTGCAGCAAGATTTATATTTTCCCGCCACAACCTGAGAGACAGTGGGTGGCGGCACCTATTGCTACTGTTGTTGTTTGATATAATAATCATTGTTGTTGCTGCTGTTATTATTATAATCATTGTTGTATTGTGTTGTTGTTGTTTTACATGCTTTGGCAATATATACACAAACGTCTGTCATGCCAATAAAGCACATATTGAATTGAATTGAATTGAATTGAGAAAGTCAGAGAAAGGGCGAGACACACACAGACAGACAGAAAGAGAGACACACACAGGCAGACAGAAAGAGAAAGACAAACAGAAAGAGAGACGCACATAGAGACAAAGAGAGAGAAACACACAGACAGACAGAAAGAGAAAGACACAGACAGAAAGACAGAGACACAGATATACAGAAAAACAGACACACACAAACAGAGAGACACACACAAACAGACAGAAAGAGAAAGAAACAGACAGAAAGAGACACACACAGACAGAAAGAGAAAGACAGACACAGACAGAGACACACACAAACATACAGAAAGAGAGACACACAGAAACATATAGAAAGAGAGACACACAGACAGACAGAAAGAGACAGATGCACATACAGTCGGAAAGAGAAAGACAGACAGAAAGAGAGAGACAGACAGACAGAAACAGAAATACATAGACAGAAAGAGACACACAGACAGAGAGGGACACACACTCACACACACAGAAAGAGAGAGACGCACTCAGACAGACAAAGAGAAATACACAGACAGAAAGAGACACAGACAGAAAGAGACACACACACAATCAGATAATTAAGCAGCAAAAAAAAAATGCATTCCTCCTCCAGGGACCTCTCGTAAGAACAGCCAAGTCAAGTATTCAATTAGACTAAAATGCTCTGCTGCTCTAAGCTTGGCATTGACCATTTACTTTGGTCAAACAGATTACAGTGTGCTGTTGTACCTGTAACAGTTTTGATTTCGACCCAATGTGTCCTGTTCATTTCAGGTTCATATATTTTTTCAATTATTACAGGGTGGTATCAGTTCCTGGTACAACAGCATCCAGTGAGGAGAGCCGAGCAGAGAGCCTGTCAAATGTGGCCCCAGATGGCATTTGGGTTCACTCTGAATATAGACTGATCTCGAGCTGCTTCATGCATTTGTGCACCCAGTATGCATGCATGTGTGCATGCATACACACACACACACACACACACACACACACACACACACACACACACACACACACACACACACACACACACACACACGCACACACGCACACACACACACACACACACACACACACGGTAGACAGCCATTTACTATCTGTTTACACAAAGGACGATCTGTGAATCTATTTCTTGTGTACATTCATACTGAGGGACTTCTGTTTTGGTTTAGACAGTGAACTAGGGACAAGAGGCTCAGTGAAGGTTAGTCAGCTTGACAACTTCCTCCTCTTTTGGAGAAAGGATGACCCTGACTGTCCGGTAGCGCTCTTGGCAAATAAATTATAGTGTTGAAAAAAAAAAGATGATTTGGTTGGGAAATAGGGGAGGAAAACTATAAAATGTCAAAAAGAGGGACATTTTTTGCAAAGCTGAACAAGGCATGTCTCGCAGAGTGGAAACATGCAGCATTGATAGGAATGATGAGCTGCAATCATTGTCAACGCAGCTGTAGCCATTCAGTCCAGTATTTTAAGATGGATACACACATACAATCAGAGACAGGCAGGCAGAGACAGACACATGTACACAGATGCACACACATAGACAAAAATGACTTTTCAATCGGTTTCTCTAGGTTATATACTCCACAGTCTTGGACTTCACCTAGTTAGAAATTCAGAGTGTGCCAAAACAAAATGACCTTTGGTCTACTCGGTGTGAATGCGCTGAGGGCTAGAAAGCCATTTCTAATAACGACTGGGTTTAAAAGGTGCACTGCTGTTGGTGTTTAAATTGATCGCCAGGAGCATGGATAACAAAGTGTGTGAGGATGAAGAGAGGCATGGAGTGAGAAACTGAAAGTTGACTGTCAGCTAAGCACTGTAGAGCCTGTTCAGTATCTTCATTCATTCAGTTATCCATTCACCTGCCAAACTCTCTATTACTTGTACCAGCTAGTCATCATCCCAAACACCTGGAATAAACCATCAATCCATTCCTGCACTATGCCGTTTCCATCTCTGCTGAGCACCATTCATCTTCATATCCATCAGGTCATAGAAGGAACAGAATGTGTGACCCTATGCACGTGTGAGTTTCTGTGTCCATGTGTATTTGTGTATAGTTTCCTATGGTGTATGATTGTGATTGATTGTATCAGTGACAGATTTAAGACTGCAGCCCTGAGGTCAGGGTAGAGCAGTGCTGTAGGGGTATGATGAGACAGGTTAATGTGTGTGTGAATGGTGCTGGTAACCCCCAACACACACTGTATGCAGGGCGTAGTGCCTGCTCCCTCACCCCCTTGAGTCTAGGCCGAAAGCTGTAAAGAGCCATACTAAGAGCTGACCCCCATAAATACTCCCTGTAAAGCACTGGAAGTGCTGCCTAGCCAGGCGTTTGGCCACAGGCAGGTAATTATACTAGTATCTAAATTAGAAACCAACTGGGTGCTTAGAGAGAGCCACAACTACAACAATGTGGGCCAACATGCTGTAACCCATTGAGTGAGATATACATGGGGAGAAAACATCTTTCAGACAGTGTGACTGGCTATTGTCTTTGATTTAAAAAAAAAAAGGGAAAAAAAACAAACAAAAGAAAGTGTGTGTGTGTGTGTGTTATCTCTTCCTCGCATGGGGGGCTTATCTAATTCAGCCCTTCTTTGCCAGCTGCAGTGCCAAAGCCCCCACCCCCAACTCTTAGACAGTTGCTATGGAAACTGCCTCATCCCCATGACAGCTTAGACAAGGATGAAGTGAAGGAATAAAGAAGGGAGGGCAGTTTAAAAAAGGAGCATACTAATAAAAAGGAGAATAAAGGCATTTTTCAGCATAGAGTGGGTCACTTATGGAAAAAAAGTAGCTGTGCATGTGCCCCAATGTGTATCTGGTAGAGTTAACTGACCGAATGCTGCGTTTATCTAGGTTGCACTAACAACTGAGCCACCTGAACCCTGCTACAATGACCCCATAGCAGACCATGAATATGTTAAAAATGAAGGTTGCGTTTGTTGATGTTATGTAATATACAATCATATACATGAAAAAAGTCATGTAATGCATGGGTTCATTGTTATCTATAAGACCCGAGTAAAGAAACACCAACAAATAAATTAACAAGTGTGGCGGACACTAGGGGCTATGCCCCTCACCCAGCAGGTCTGTGAGCTGGGGGCGTGGTTTACGTTCCCGGGCTCTCTGGTGCAAAGTTGCTCCTGTTTCAGTTTGGTTTTGGAGCTGAGGAATAAAGTTCAAACTCGCCTTCGTCTCCTGTGTTTTTCCGCAAGGTTAGTCAATGGCAGCAGTTTTATCTCATTGGTGAGAGGTGCGAGGGGGTGGAGCGGTGCTGATGGGAACATTCTTTCAAGGAAATAACGATCAGTATTTCCCTCCCACACACATTCAGATCTCTGGCAGTTAGATCTGACAGTGAGGGACGATAAAACATTTTCGCTTCTATGTTCCAGAGTACAAACATGTGGCAGAGTTTGCATGAAAGACAAGAGATTGGTCTGTGTTTGACAGTCTATTAAGTATTTAAAAATCAAACAGTACACAAAGGGGGAATGGAAAGCGAAAAAGCTGTCACTTGGAAGACACATCATCAACTCTTCACTGTCACAGTACACGAAAGCCAAATTTAACAAGACAGCATAGGCAGGGGAGAACCCTGATACAGGCAGTGTATAAGTAATAATAACTAATAAGATGGATATGCATTGCTTCAACCATAAACAAAACAAATGTGAATTGCTTGACAAACATTGTCGAAAAGTATGGCTTGTCACATAGAGACAAATGGCTTTGAATATACCTCTAATCCGTCTCTGTAAAAGTAACAGGTAAAAGCTAAATGCCAAACTAAGCTATGCCTCTTCTTCTTCTTCTACATCTTTCGGCTTATTCCCTGTTTCTCTGGGTTCACCACAGTGGATTTTATAGTTTTCATCGGTACCCTGTGAGGGTACAGCACCTCCCAGCCCGGCTCTTGACCGATCCGGTAGTGAGCCTCAACAGATCCGGTATGGTCTTGTCAATCCGCATACTGATTTGGCAAAGGTTTTACGACGGATGTCCTTCCTGACACAACCACTAACCATATGGACGGGGCCACAGGTAAAGCACTGGATGCCACCCCAGTATTCATGGTTTTGCACCCACGCCTGTCGCCTGGCATGGGTGCAAACAGGCAAAAGCTAAATGCCAAACTAAGCTCTGCTTGTTCACAATTAGATAATCTCATCTCATTAACACTGAGTATCCATCTGTGAATATGTATTTGGGAGTTGTGCTTACTCACCAAGATCTTGGCCAGGACACCATCATCACTGGATTCCATGGTAACCACAGCCTTGTCCGTCTCAATTTCACAGAGGGCATCACCAACTGCCACTGCCTCGCCTGCAAACATAAAAAAATATAACTGAAATGTAAAACAAAAGTTCACTAGCTCTCTATCAATGGCCTGACCGCAAAAAAAAAATCTCTTTAATAAAGCAACAATGAGCCTAGGTGTAACATATCACTCTTTAATTGCATCCACACGACCACATAATAGAACCTTCTGCAGATTGAAAACTGTTTTGCAGATCAAAACATTTATTCACTCAATGTATATGCCCCTAGTCCATGTGAAAATCACCACCCCGATTACAAGTGGATATACAAAATGGTTGTAGCAAAAGAAAAAAAAAAGTTGGATTTTCTTTTTTCCACAGTTCGGCCAAAATATCAAAAGCAGCAACCCTAATCAATCTTTAATTGGAAAGAATCTGGGATACAGGAACCAGGAACCTGCTGTGTCTAACAGAGGGGTAGATCTTCTGCTACCCTTAAATCCCTGAAGAATCCTACTGTTCCACCACATGTGGGAGCTAGAATACATTAGCATCTGCTTAGCAATGGAAAAAGGATGGCAATTAGGAGCCTCCATTTCTCACTAGCATGCTTAGAGATCTGTATGACACTAAACCTATTTGCATACAGCTATCCAGGCAAGGCTTCTAACAGACAGACAAGGACAGTAAAACGGTTTTCTTGGGCAAAAGAAGAGTAAAAGAAACTGAGAGATAAAAGAAACTGATCATTTGATGCAAAACTCAAATAATTTATAGTGTTTCAGTGTACTTATAGTGGCCTGGACAAAGTAAATATAATAAAAAGGCAGTGATATATTTTTATTTAGCGATTTAATTAGACTAAAACATGACCCATCTCTTCCATCCCGCCAAAGGTCACTCAAAAAAAATATCTACACATCCCTGTAGAGTTACAGAGTTATCCTTATCGTAAAGCGGGTAAGTAATATAAGATTGACTCCTCTTTATTGCACATGTCAATGTCTTATGGAGAGAGAATAAAGTAAGGTAGATGATAAAAGGTTCAAGTGTCATGTTGACCTGGTCACATCACATTTATGTCTTCAGCAGAGAGAGAGAAAAAAGGGGGGGGTTGTGCTGTTGGTGGGTGGACATTGGTAACTTGGGGTCATTTTGAAGGCAAATATTGTCATGGACAGATTTGCGACACAGGCAAAAAACAGCCACCTCGCAAAACAGTCCTTTTTTGCTGAAATGTAAGGATGCTGTAGGCCCTGTGTGAAAGGAGGAGACAGAGAATTTGGGGGATGGCTGAAATGAGATGGATGACAGGGTGAGTGTGAACAGGGTTGGGTGAAGGTAAGGTTAAAGGAGCTGAAAGGAGCATTGACATCAGAAGCCCCAGAGAGCCTAGAGTAGCGAAGACAGGGCTGAATTTCTGTATGAGGCTTTGACATCATATGACCCCAGCGGTTGGGTGTAATGTGCAATATTTAAGCTCAAACAGGCATCTTCCAGCCATTTCAACTCTGTTCGAAGATCACAAAGGTCTGCTTAGTGGTTTGAAATAAGCATTAGCAGTAACATAAAGACTAAATCTACGAACTCAGCATGTCGACTTTTCCTTGAATTTAGAGAGAGGGATAAAAATAGGGAGAAGAATGAACAAAACCATTTCATTAGCCATTTCTTGACAGATGGCCTTAGTGATGGGTGAAGTCATAACTCAAGGTAATTGAAAATAGATAATTTTCTACACCTTAAACATTAGCTTATGCAATTAAATATAAACAAAGAATGATCTAAACAAGAATTTTATGAAATCAAAAGATCACATTTTTTCATTTTTTAATAAATGTTTATTTATTATTCCTTCAAAAAAATCATTTATTATATTATTATTATTATTGCCTTGCACATATTGCTTGGTGAATTTTGACACTTGAATGAAAGTGCAACCCAGATGTTTTCAGCAGAAAAGACGGAGGCCGATTTGTCTTGTATGTATGAATGTAGTAGCTATACAGGCTACATTCTGAACAGCCCTTTATCTCACTCTCACACACACACACACACACACACACACACACACACACACACACACAGATCCACATGGCAACACCGCGGACGCAAGAAGCCAATCAGAATGTGGTATATACTGCCTGCTGATAAATGGGAGTGTGGCTGCAGAGACTGGCTGAACAGCGTTGCTAAGCGGTGATGAATAGCAAGTGCCATGTTTCCCTGGACCAATTAGCCACCAGGTGTTTTGCTACTCTGAACCCAGCAGGCTTGGTTCTGTCTTGTAGAACAATGTGATGTCATCAGGTCAATAATTAGTGATGCAGCCTGTCTGTCTCCTCAGCAAGAGACAGTTGCTTGAGCATCTTGGTAACTGGGGGTGCTGGTATAGCTGGTGGTGTGGTAAATGGATAGATAATGTACAGGAGATATGCAGGTTTAAAATATACTGGGCAATAATTGCATCATTGTGTATTACAAGTCAAACCTGGACTTAGAATGCTCATCTACAGAGTTAACATGGGTCTGTCACTATGCGAGGGTAAGGGCTGGGTATAGAGATGAGAGTTGAATACACAAAAGCATGGAAAGATAAGTGGAATGTGTTAGTATTGTAGTATCGTCGTATTGGCTAGTTTTCCAGCTGGATTTGTACACATGCACAAACGGGGTTATCCATACATCCCCGATTATTTCTATTCATTGTGCTCAGTGTTTTATTATTTTGGTTCCTCTATGTCCACTCAATTTCAACATATAATTCTATGCTCAACATGTATTTCTCCTGACTGTATCCCATCATCTGCTTCTGAAAATATGATTTCCCAGTGGTGTAATTTCATTTATATCAAATCTAACCCAAAGTCATGCAGTAAAGAGTGTCCTACAGCCTGTAGCTTACCTTCCTTCTTTAGCCATTTGACTATGTTTCCCTCCTCCATTGTCGGGGAGAGAGCTGGCATTTGCACTTTGATTTGGCTGACCCCTAGTGGAAAGAAAAAGAATGACAATTTAGAAACAAATTACAGATGTGCGTTAACAAAAAGAACATCATTCCAAAAACTTCAGAAATCCAAACATTTCAATCAGTCAACATCTTCTACTACTCAGGCTATAAGAGACTCTCATATGACTGATTATGGCTGGTTAAAAATAGAGTGATTTGCAAACGTTTTAAAACGTGAACATTGTTAAATAGAAGAGGAGAGAACCCTGTGGCTGGAAAGTGGATCACAGTCATCAGAGCACAAGGATGATCAGTGCAACAATGACAGAAGAAAACAGAGCTGGCGGAAACCCCCCAAAACAAACAGAAAAACAATGTATTGTGATGTTGGCTGACAGTGCACCAAGGCTGTGATAGGTACTCCTACTGCCCAGTCCCAATCATAGCATTTCACAATCACCAGTTCTAGTCACATGGCACCAAGGGGTAGAGTTCAGACTGCTCAATACACTGAGATGGACAATCATCAGGCTGACAGAAAAAAGGATAGCATAAGCCAAACATACATTTCTTGTTTATTGTGACTTGCTTGAACTGTAGTTGACCAGTTCATTGTGCTTATTGCACAAATGTGGCAGTTTCAGCAGGACAGCACCTTATGTTATACTAGAACTCAAAGACAGCATACTTCTACTCTGTGTCATTGATGACAGTTAGGCTAAATGTGTGCATTATTGCACAACAATCCACTTGCATGACGTCTAACCTATCTCCCTTCAAGAACCTGGGTCACTTACATGTGGAGGCCCCGATGAGCAGTTTGGGGTGGGGTAAGGTAAGGTGGGGGTACAGCATCAGACAGTGATATGGGTATGAGATTACAGGTATGAAAACAGACAGATGGAGAAAGACAGAAAGAGAGGGGAAGGGAAACTGAAAAGGAGACAGAGGTTCACTTCTACCTGCCTTCTACCCAGTGCCTGTTGGGACGGGCTCCGCTTCCCCAACAACCCCAAACTGTATTAAGATGCTGTAGATAATGTATGGATGGATGGATGGACATTTCTAACTGATGACTTATTAGCAAGCTACCATTTTGGAGTCCTGTAAAATATATCCTAAGTTATATTTGGTTATACCTCGATAAATGTAACAAATGTAGAGATTGTTTCTGATGTATTATCATTATCACAGGAAGGAAAATAGAACAACCTGTGTTCCAATACTGTGCCAGAGTGTAATAGACTGGAAAAAACAACTAAGATTTTATTTTCACACAATAACCTCATGATAACTACTTTCTAGTGAATACCTTTCCTCTCTCAAATGTTTGTCTGTACTCACTAATCCTGAAATAGAAAAATAGTCCCTTACCAATGTATTCATAACTTTTGGGGCCATTAAGAGGCAATATCCTCATGGCTGTTTTGCTCAGTCATCACTAATGTCCACAAAAAAAGCAATAATTCACTTGAATTTGTCTCCGTAATTCAGCAACGTGTTTATATAAAATAGCAAAACTTCTTTCGGTGCAAATGTCAAAACAAAAATCAACATGAAAAACTGTTAAATGCGCGAAATCAACATGAACATGAAAAAGGCACATGAAATGATCAAGTGCTCAAAACATGTGTGCAACATAACAAAGAAACAATCCTTTTTGTTCTCAAATGTAGAATTCATAAAATACTATTCAGTAAAAAAAAAGAAGAAGGTATTTTCATCCCAAAATAGACTTGATCATCACAAGCCAAGGCAAGGTAATCCCTTTTTGTTTCATTTTTATACTGACACAACGTGCCTGCCCAAGAAATCTCTGCTATCCAGGGTCATGTCTGAAAGTAAAACAAGACTAGATCAAAACCTAGCATCTGGCTGGACCAATGTTGGCTGGTCAATGTTTGAAACTGTGGCCAGTTTGTTACAGGGATAGTCAGTGGTAGTGTCTAATGTGAATGCCTGGATATTAAATTCTAATCTGCAATTTTATGTAGTGGGCCCAGTAATATTTGTTGATGACGTGTACTGAAGTAGCATATCACATGACATGGTTAAGCTACGTTCGAGTAAAAAAGTGTCAATGTGGGATTCAGGGATTAAATGAATCGATAACCAGATCGAAATGATGAAGAGCGATTCGAATTGGGAAAACGATTAAATGAACCCAGGCCTAGTCACCTCATAGTCATATGGTCACCTCATACTGGGTTCATTTAATCATTAATTTAATTGTTTTCCCAGTCCAGAAATAACAAACTGTTTTAGCATCCGGGCGGTGTGGCAGTCGATTCCATTGTCTACCAACACGGGGATCGCTGGTTTGAATCCTCGTGTTACCGCTGGCTTGATCGGGCATCCCTACAGACACAATTGGCCGTGTCTTAGGGTGGGAAGCCGGATGTGGGTATATGTCCTTGTCGCTGCACTAGCGCCTCCTCTGGTCAGTTGGTGCGTCTATTCAGGGGGGCGGGGGAACTGGGGGGAATAGCGTGATCCTCCCATGCACTACGTTCCCCTGACAAAACTCCTCACTGTAAGTTGAAAAGAAGCGGCTGGCAATGCCACATGTATCGGAGGAGGCAGGGTAGTCTACAGCCCTCCCCGGATCGGCAGAGGGGGTGGAGCAGCGACCGAGACAGCTCAGAAGAGTGGGATAATTGGCCAGATGCAATTGGGGAGAAAGAAACCTAAGGTTATAAATGCAGTTGCAAGAAAAATACTTTCCACTAGGGCCAGACCCAAATATTCGAGTATTTGTTTATTGGGTGGGTATTCTGTTTTCAATTTTGGGATTCGGATATTTATTTATTTTTTGTTTTTGTTTACCAAATGTATCAATAAAGGCAAACTGCAAAAATACATTTTGTGAGCACATTCTTGTACTATATTCATAGTTTTTAATTGCACTGTTAAAATGTGGTAATATATATATATATATATACACACACACACACATATATATATATATATATATACACACACACACACACACACACACACACACACACACACACACACACACACCATCTCAGCTTGGGCGCGACATTCTTCTCACTAACAGCAGTGACGTCACACTTCAGTTCACATTGGCCGTTAAAGGGGGGACAAAATGCCAAAGACCTCAGCTGTGCTACTGTTATAATAAATGCGCTCTCTTCTTCCATTTATTACGGTTCGTTAATTTATTTTGTTATTTACTCCATCGGTAACTGATAAAAATAATAATTGTGTTTGAGTGATTTGTAATTTATTTTTCAGATAAATGTCATGAGTATTAATCACCCTGTTACACCTACCGTTACAACTATCTTATTGAAAGTATTGTTGTTATAACAGAAATAAGCATGTTTTGTATCTTTGTTTGACTCTTGTTAGGTTCAGTTTGTAAACTTTACAGACTTAGGCCAAAAGCTGACGGAATATGGAACCGGAGTTGGCCCCGCCCACTGCTCCTAGTGTATTGGAAGGGTTAAATGCAGAATACAAAATGTGTTTCAATGTATGAAATGAGAAATGACAATAAAGAAATTGTAAAAATAAATATAAATCTCATGTTGAATTTATCTGAGCTAGTATGCCGTTTCTGTGCTTGTTTCACAGCGCCTTGTCGGGCATTACCAGCCAAATCTCTCGGGATTACAGACATGCATAAAATATACCAAACCTTTTGGAAAATGTTTTTTACTAACAAATAACAACACAAACAACAATACTGTAGAACAACAGAATCCTTAACAATGAATGTCTTTAATTAAATCGAAAGACACGTGTGGGGCAGCATGGTGGCACAGTGGTTAGCATGGTCACCTCACAGCAAGAAGGCCCTGGGTTCGAGCCGTGGGGTAGTCCAACCTTTGGGATCATCCCAGGTTGTCTTCTGTGTGGAGTTTGCATGTTCTTCCCTTGTCTCCGTGGGTTTCCTCCGGGTGCTCCAGTTTCCTCCCACAGTCCAAAGACATGTAGGTCAGGTGAAACTGCCGTTCTAAATTGTCCCAAGGTGTGAATGTGTGTGTGTGTGTGGGAATGTGTGTGTGGGAGTGATGAATGCCGTCTTCCATTCGTCCCCCTCTTGGGTCCCTATCAGGTTGCAGGCACTGCGCAGGTCGATTTTGGTGAAGATGGTGGCCCCTCGGAGATGTTCAAAAGCAGTGGCCAGCAGAGAGAGAGGGTACCGGTTCTTGATGGTAATGGCATTCAAGGGCCAGTAATCTATGCAGGGGCAGAGTGTGCCATCCTTCTTCCCCACGAAGAAGAATCCAGCAGCTGCTGGGGAAGTCGATGGCTGGATAAATCCCATCTCCAAGGCCTCCTTAATATACTGCTCCATGGCAGCAGTCTCTGGAGCCGAGAGGGAGTACAGGTGTCCCCGTGGAGGGCTGGTGCTGGCGCGGAGCTCAACAGCACAGTCATAGGAGCGGTGCGGAGGAAGGACGGTTGCCCGCTTCTTACTGAACACCTCCCGGAGGTCAGCATACTCAGGAGGAACATTGATAAGGTCAACAGGGTTGTTCTCCACTGATACTGCACACCGGGGTGTCTCCCGAGGATCCTTGAGGTAGGAAAACTGGCAGAGAGGGCCCCACCCCTCCAGCCAACCTGCGGTCCAATCCAGCTATGGGTTGTGTAAGGCCAGCCAAAGATACCCCCAGCACCAGAGGATAGGCAGGTGATTCGACGAGGTGCAGGGAGATCTCCTCCCGGTGACTCCCCTCCAGGACCAATGTGACAGGGATGGTGCAAAGCCAGACCTTGCCGGACCCCAGAGGGCAGCCATCGAGGGCTGTCACGTTAATGGCCTCCTCCAAGTGTCAGGTAGGGACGCCCCACTCCTGGGCCAGGGCAATGTCTAGCAGGTTACGAGAGGCGCCGGAGTCGACAAAGGCACTGAGCTGATGTGCCTGAGAGCCCAAGGAAACAGTTGCGAACAACAACATACAGGGCTAGGGAGAGGGAGGCATGGAGACTCGACCCGTCAGAATCTCCCCAGCTACTGACGGGTCTTGTATTTTGCTGGAGCCTTGGGAAAGTGGGAGACGAAGTGGCCAGCCTCCCCGCAGTACAAACAGCAGCCCTCCCTCATCCGGTGGACACGCTCCACCCCTGACAGACTGGCCCCGCCGATCTGCATGGGCTCCTCTGCTCCCAGTGGAAGGGAGGCTGCCGCAGGCACTGGAAAGCAGACAGTAGGCTGGGTGACATAGGCACCGACCTGAAATCCATGGGCGCCCTGAGCCCCCTTCTCCCTCCACCGCTCACAGATGCGATTGTCCACTCAGGTGGTGAGTTTAATGAGTTCCTCCAGGTCATCCTGCTGCTCCCTGGCAGCCAGCTCATCTTTTATGTCCTCCGACAGTCCATGCTGATAAACGGTGAGGAGGGAGGCAGTGTTCCATCTGCTCTCTACTGGCAGCGTGTGGAACTTGACAGTGTAGTCAGCTACTGTCTCCCCTCCCTGTCGCAGGGCGTATAGTCGCTTGGCTGCCTCCTGTCCCATCACAGCATGGCTGAAAACTTGGCTCAGCTCCTCCACAAAGGTTCAGTAGGACTGGCAGGCGGGCGCATGCTGCTCCCACAAAGCAGTGGCCCATGCCATGGGAGGACCAGACAGGAGCTGTATAATAAACGAGACCTTAGCCATCTCATTTACAAACTTGGAGGGCTGAGCCCCAATGGCTAGCTCACATTGGACCAGGAACTGGCGGCGGGTCTCAGGGTTCCCAGAATACTTCTCGGGGGGGGGGGGGGGGGGGCAGGTTTGGTTCTGGGAGTCGGGATGGAGTAGAAGGCTGGTCAGTAGAGGCGGTCGGTTTGGGCGTTGCTGACACAGGTGGTGTTGTCTGGGCAGGCTGTAGCTGCTGGAGAGCGGTGGTGAGGCTGGTGATGGTGGCCATCATCTGCTGCTGTTGAGCCTGGACCTGCTGCAGCTGGGAGCGATCCACTGTCAGCTGCTGAAGCATGGGGTTGATCTCTCCAACAGACCTGGAGATGGAGCGGACACTCGCCTCCAGCGACTGCAGCTTGGTGTACCGTTCACCCAGAACTGCACCTTGGGTGGTAATGGCGGTGCGCAACTGCTCTAACTCTTGGGTCCATGTCTGCTGTACGCCACGTATTTGGACCCAATTGCGGAGAAGAGGCAGAGGCAGGTGGTAAAGTACGAAGTCTCTTTACTGGGCTTCAGCAAAACACACAATGACAAAAAACCACTGCCAAACAGGGCAGGCAATAAAGCAAACTCGAATAAACATAAAATATGAAAACTCAGCAAAACACTCTCACACAGAGGAGGCAGATGAGGGTTCAGGAAACAGGAGCTTAGCAAAAACACTCTCTCACACAGAGGAGACAGATGAGGGTTCAGGATACAAGAGTTTCCGCAAACCAACATGCCCAGCCCCCCAGTCCCCCTCCCCACGGTCCCCCAGCCCAAGACTTGACCGGGAATGTCTGCAAAACACAGAGCCAAATATTCCCCAGCACAGGTGCACCACATCACAGGCCAATCAAGGAGACTGGGCTCAGGTGAACCAAAGCACCAATCAGGAGATGGGAGAGGCCAGATCACAGACCATGACAGGTGCACATAACCACAGGCCAACCGGTATGCAGTAGGGCTGTTGGAACGATTTTCTACATTCGAATATATTTTGAATATTAAACACATTGATACTATTCGAATGCTAGAATTGCCATTCAAATGTGCAATTTAAAAAAAAAAATAAATGTGTTGGCTAACGTTAGCAAATCTCGCTCTTCTCGCCTGCCTACCCATGTGGAAATGCTGTTGACGTGTCATGAACAATAAAGTTTGAGTCTGAATACAATATCATTAAATGCGCGCAACACCATTAACGTCACTATCACAGAAATGGCGGAAAGACAGGACATAGCGGAGATCACCACTCCTGACCATTTGAAATGCGAGGTGGGGAAAATATTTGGATTTCGGTCAACAAACGTAAAAATCACAAATAGAGATATAGTAATCTGCAGAATATGCAAGATCCAAATGAAATACCACACTACAACCAGCAACTTAAGGGCACACCTGCTAACGCTACACCCTGGTATGCTAGCAGCGGAGCTAACAGAGTCTGAGGAACCGCAGCTAAAGCAGACAAGAATGACCTCCTTTTTGCCTCCCTCCTCATCGAGAGGTTTACCAGCTACCCACCAAACGGTGATTACAGAGAAACTGGCACGGTTTATCTGCAAAGATATGAGACCGATCAACATCTCGCAGGGGTATGGATTTAAAGATTTCGTCCACGAGCTTGAGTCAAGGTACACAGTTCCTAACCGTACGACCATCACCAACAGAGTTGTGAAACTGTACAAAGCCACTAACAACAACATCAAACACTACGGTAGGCTATGTCTTCATTGAAGTAGCCTATACCCACCGGTGCGTAAAGATGCACACAACACATTCAACAACACCGTATCTATCTCCTAAATAGGAATTGTATGTTGTGTGCACAAATTAACCAAAACGTGGGAATGAATTGTATTGCGCACAAATTAACCAAAACATATGGTATTTAAATAGGCGATGCAAAAGTTGTCTCCTCAGTCTCATTCTCCTACTGGCAACTCCTAATCACTTAGGACACCTCTCGAGGTCTCCTAAATATCTGGGGGAGTAGGAGTGTTTCTTAGCCTTGAGAAAATTGATATATAGCTTTTATTCAAACCTGGACTTGACCTGGACTTTTTGAGAGTTCGTTTGTCTTTCTAGACGTTTTGAGTGGTTGGAATGCCCTCTAGTGGACATGATTTACTTAACAACCACATTCTGGTACTGTAGACATTGACATAAGCCTGTAATAGGCTAAATTAGAGCTTTAAAAATGTGAATATATTCGAAAATTAAAAATAATAATGCATAGAAATTCGAATATGATTATATAGGAAGATTGACAGCGCTTGTATGCAGGTGCCACTCATACTGGCCAATTGCAGGCCGATAGGGAAATGTCACCTGTTGGCTGCTGATCCTTTGGCCAGTGATCGTGTCAGTCTCACTCTGTGCTGACAGGCGAATTCACAAAGAATGGATTGTGGCCACTGATAGTACCATGAATTGCACATCACTTGCATGTGCTATCTCAAGGTCTGATTCACAAAAGACGTGCGAATGATATCACAACACAAACACGCCTATAAAGTGTTGCAGCTGCGTGCAATTTGCCCTTGTTCCAGGAATCAGGGACACTTTGTCATTTAATTTCATGTATTTCCGCACATGAAATTAAATGAAAAATCGTTTCCCCCAGCCCACAGCAGTGCAACACAAAGACAAAAACACATAGCCAAAAACTACAAGAACTTCAACAACACACATACTAACTAACACATATATCTAAACTAATACGTATATCCAAACTAAACAAATAAATAAAAAACAATAAAAATCACTGTCCAAGGGAACGAATGCCAGCTAGGATGACTGTTGGAACTGCCGGTCTGCATGGGCTAGCAGTTAGTTTAGCCTGCCCCATTTCCATGTTCTGTCAGACCGCCCTCGGTGCTTCTCCTCAGGCACAGCTCCAGGCAGGGGCCGTGGTCCCTGGGCCCACCGGATGCAAGAGACCAGGCTCCCCCAACCAATCCAATGCCAGACACCCTTGACAAACCTCCCTGCACTCCACAGAACGACATCAAAAACACCAGAGTCAACACCAGGCAAGGCCGCCGCCAGACCCCCCCGGTGCCAGCAGCCAGCTCAGCCTGCCCTGCGTCCATGTCCTGTCAGACCGTCCTCTGTGTTACCTCCTCAGTCACAGCTCCGGGCAGGGCTTTGGTCCCCGGGCCCACAAGACACAGCAGACCAAGCTCTCTCAGCTGATCCAGCACCGGCTCTCCCAGCCATCAAACAAAGACAAAACTTAAAACAGAGACGTAGACAAAGACACTGCATGGATGGTACTGGGTGAGGCCGCCACAAACGTGACTTCGCGCCACCATCTTCCCACACTGGTAATAGGTGAGGCCACTGCAAATATGAATTTGCGCCGCCATCTCCCCACACCACAAACGGAAGAAGAAAAAAAAATTGCAATCAGATGCAAAACAATTTTTGCATCTGATTGCAATTATCCATGTGGCAAAGTATAAATGGTGGCTTTGTGCCAAGAACACAGTAGGCAGGCTCAGTGTCATCCTTGACGTCATCAAGTATAGCAAGGATTGTTTGACCTGGCAACTTGTACCTGCAAATGATTTTGATCTCAGCTGAATCAAAAAGTGATATTCTACTGCAAAATATCCGCTCATGAGCACGCCTGGCATGATGATGCCTTTGCCTAGCTACAAGCACTGCTGCCATGATTACTGGAAAGTCTGAGTGTCAGTTACCACCAACCCTCTACTACTACTACTACTTTCGGGTGCACTTGTTGGGGGTCACCACAGCGGATCATCCGTTTCTATCTATTACTGTCTTCTGCATCTTCCTCTGTCACACCACCCATCTGCATGTCCTCCCTCACCACATCCATAAACCTCCTCTTTGGCCTTCCTCTTTTCCTCTTGCCTGGCAGCTCCAGGTTTAGCATCCTTCTCCCAATATACCCAGCATTTCTCCTCCGCACATGTCCAAACCATCTCAATCTTGCCTGTCTTGCTTTGTCTCCAAACTGTCCAACCTGAGCTGTCTCTCTAATGTACTCGTTCCTAATCCTGTCCTTCCTCGTCACTCCCACCGAAAATCTTAGCATCCTCAACTCTGCCACCTCCAGCTCTGCCTCCTGTTTTTTCATCAGTGCCACCATCTCAAAACCATACAACATAGCTGGTCTCACAACCATCTTGTAAACCTTCCCTTTAACTCTTGCTGCTATCTTTCTGTCGCAAATCATTCCTGACACTCTTCTCCAACCACTCCACCCTGCCTGCACTCTCTTCTTTACCTCTCTTCTGCACTCCCCGTTACTTTGAACAGTTGACCCCAAGTATTTAAAGTGATACTGACATCAAAATCTGAAATATCCTATTGATAGGCTATGTTCCGAGTGGGAATGAGACCACAGAGAAATTCAGTGGCCAAAACAGTGCATCTGCGGCCACTCGAGAGAGATCTGCGATTGATTGTAGATGGTGTCCAATGACAAATTGTGCCGGTGGATATGTAGACACCAGTCAATCTGCATATAGGGTGTGTCCATAGCAAGATGCTATAAAACCACGGAGAAGCCGTTCTTTCACCCCCTCCTGCTAGGTACTTGGCTCAAGTTTGTGCTATTTTGCTGAGACTTTATTATCGATCTTGCTACAATGTACTGCTATCTATCTATCTATCTATCTATCTATCTATCTATCTATCTATCTATCTATCTATCTATCTATCTATCTAACATTTATTTGTATCATCAAACATATTATTCGCCAAGTTGTATTGCACTACTGTGCCGTAGGCCTACTACAATTTTTTCCTATGGCAAGTGACAAGCGGTACCGAGCCACACCCACATGAACACCCAGGAAGACAGTAGCCAATAGCTTTGAATTCATAAAACCACACCTATTTTCGGTTACGATTCAAACTGCCAACGTTAAAAAATGTGTTCAGAAAGGGCATGTCAGTCTCTCTTTAAATTCATCCACCTTCGTCACCTCTACTTGCATCCTCACAATTCCGCTGTCTTCCCTCTCATTCACGCATATGTATTCTGTCTTGCTCCTACTGACTTTCATTCCTCTTCTCTCCAGTGCATACCTCCACCTCTCCAGGCTCTCCTCAGCCTGCTCCTTACTCTCGTTACAGATTACAATGTCATTCACGAACATCATAGTCCACGGAGACTCCTGCCTGATCTCATCCATCAACCTGTCCATCACCATTGCAAACAAAAAAGGGTTCAGAGCCAATCCTTGATGTAATCCCACCTCTACCTTGAACCCATCCATCATTCCTAACACACACCTCACCACTGCCACACTGCCCTCATACCTCATACATATCCATAGTGCTTGCATAAATATTCACCCCCCCCTCCATATCAATACTTTGTAGAGTATTGATAAGACCCTTTTGCTGCAACAACAGCCATGATTCTCTTGGGGTAAGCATGTACAAGCTTTTGCACATTGTTCTAGAGTAATTTTTGCCCATTCTTCTTGACAGAATTTGTACAGGTCTTGCAGGTTGGTGGGATGGCACCTCTGGACTGTGCTTTTCAGTCTGTGCCACAGATTTTCAATGGGGTTGAGGTCCGCACTTTGACTTGGCCAAAACGTTCACCTTTTTGTTGCTGAGCCATACCATTATTGCTTTAGAATCAGAATCACAAATATTTTATTCATTCCCGAGGGGAAATTAGGTCCTATTACAGAGGGGCCGTGCCTATAGTCCCCGGGTCCTATATTCCCCAGGTCCTATGTTCCCCGATCGGGGAATATGGGACCCTTTTGAAAAAAAAAGGGTCCCATATTCCCCGTTTTCCCCTAAAAAGGTCCTATAATCCCGGTTGCAATAGACACCGGGGAACATAGAACCATCTTTTGGAAAAAGGGTCCTATATTCCCCGCTGTTTCCAGGGGAACATAGGACCTTTTTCCAAATAAAGGGCCCTATATTCCCCGCTATTTCCAATCGAGGAACAAACCGGGGAACTTAGAACCCTTTTTGCAAATTATTTCCTTAACGGGTCCAAAATAATAAAAACTGGGGTCATGGCTGAGTTGTTGGCTACGACAATCTATTCCTCCGCTGATTAAATTAGGCCGTATTACCATTGTTGGCTGTTGTATATCGCAGGCCACCTTGAGTGCGTATCCAAATTCGGCCTAGAGGAGGCTGTAATTTACTTTATTGTTATTTCTTACCAATATTTACTGCATTTGCGCATTATAGATCCTTCTGATTGGGACTGTTGGCTCCCTCGCAACTTCTGCAGTCACCCCCTGTCGGAATTCGGCATGGTGCACCATTTCTCCATCAGGGGGATGCACGTGTTCCCCAACATCGTGCACAATAATGTTAGCATCCACGTCCTCCACTTCAAATCTATTTGTGATCAGTGGCACTCTACAGTTCCACCTCCAGCACCTCCATCTAATGGTGTCTTGATTGGGGTGCTTCTGATATCTGAAGTTCTCATGTACCAACACTTTGCCCCCTCGATCACCATCCATAACTATCGCCATTGTTTGTCTTCTTGTAGGCTTGTAAGCACATGACAGTGAGTCCACGAGTTATCACCGATAACAACCGATTCTTGCAAATTGTTGCAAGTTGGCGGGCGGTTTAGACATTGGTGAATTTTGATCGTGTGGTTTAGAACGCCAGGAAACTTGCGTGCAGATGACCACACATCCACGACAAGTTTTAAATATTTCCAAACTCGAAATCATGTGTGCATTTGGCTATTTATAAATTATTTTTCGAGCAAAATGTGTTTTGTGATTCAGCTTTAGCGTTGTTGATTAGCCTTTCATTCATATTTTGTCAAAAAGGCATATTCATTAGCCTAGGCCTATGTCCCGTTATTTCTGTAGCATACAGCATCTTAGAATCTTAAGAGACCAGGCAGATATTGTTATTATTTTATTGTTATTACCATGCTATATTAGCCTACTTTATAATTATAAATATTTCAATTATCCAATTTTTAGCATTTCTAATATAAGGCTATATTGTTATTATTATTATCATCATCATCATCATCATCATTATTATTATTATTATTATTAGGCTATTATCATTATTATTATTATTATTATGTTATTATTATTATTATTATCATTACAATTATGATGCTTAAAGGGCCTTAATGAGCAGATGGTTTCTATCTAATATCTGTCAGATGCTTTTCCCAATAAGCTGGTGTGGTTATAATGGGAACGACGGCTTTCTAGGGAACATTGAAGAAGTGGGTCGGAATTGGCCTATTGTCGGTATCAGCCAGCTTACGCAGGAGTCTATCCCTGGTACAATGCGCTAGACCTCTGGGAGATGGACTGCTGAGGACGGAACACAACACCTATCCTCAGCTCCCAGCACTTCTCGCACAATGTGCTACTCATACGCTGAGTTGGCGGCACCCGGGATCGAACTCATGACCTTGCGATCCATAGGCGAGAGCTCTACCGACTGAGCTATGCCTGGGTACAATTGCCCAAGGAGCATAGGCTTACTATATTACATTCAGACACAGACGAGCCAGCTCACCTACTCGGCGAGGCGCATTTTCCTCGATAAGTGACACATTTCACGCATAAATATCAGAGAACTACCGGGGTGGGTTATGCGCCCAAATATAGGCTATAGCCTAATAAGTTGAAATTGGTTTAGTGTCGAAAGTTTCCACATACTTTAGCCAACCTGGACGTTGTGAATTCATTTTTGTGATATAAAAAACCGGGGTGGGTTATGCGCCCAAATATAGGCTATAGCCTAATAAGTTGAAATTGGTTTAGTGTCGAAAGTTTCCACATACTTTAGCCAACCTGGACTTTGTGAATTCGTTTTTGTGATATAAAAATAGAAATCGTATGATTCATTGTCTTCTTAATAATCTGCCCTAAATAATGCATTATTGAAAATTCACTTTTTGCGCCAAACAGCGTCAAACCTGCTGACCGGGGAACATAGGACCTTTCTTTAAAAAAAGGGTCCTATGTTCCCCTAGGGCACCCGGGGAACATAGGACCCTTTTTATAAAGAAAGGTCCTATGTTCCCCTGCACCTACAAAACGGGGAACATAGGACCCTTTTGGGGAAAAGTGGGGAATATAGGGCCCTCTGTATACAAAAAGGTCCGATATTCCCCGGTCTCATACAAAGCGGGGAACATAGGACCCGGGGACTATAGGACCCGGGGACTATAGGGAGGACCCCATTACAGACACTCACGCTCTAGTATAGAAAAACTAACAAGATACAAGATAACACAAAAATAGAAATAAATAAAAGTAAGAAAAATAGAAATAGAAGATAAAATAAGAAATATAAATAAGAATAAAATATATAAACATATGTGCACCATGCTTCAGCATATAACACCCTATCTATACCGTATTACTGCAGCATGAAACAAACAGCACAAACACCCGACAGGGTAAGCTAAGTTGAAGGGCTAGTATAATGACTATTGTTTTAGCCTTGTGCTTAGGCTCACTGTTCTGCTGGAAGGTGAACCTTCTCCCAAGCTTCAGTTTTATGGCAGACTGCATCAGCTTTTCTTCCAATTTTTCCCTGCATTTAGCTCCATCCATTCTTCTCTCAATTTGAACAAGGTTCCCTGTACCTGCAGATGAAAAGCAACCCCCATAGCATTATGCTGCCACCACCATGCTTCACTGTAGGGTGGGTGTTTTTTTAGGGTATGAACAGTGTTAGGTTTGCACCACACTTAATGCTTTGAGTTTTGGCCAAAAAGCTCAACTTTCATCTCATCTGACCACAAAACCTTTACCCACATCCTAACTGGGTCTCTTTCACGCTTGGTAGCAAACTCCATCCATTCATCCATCCATCCATCCATCCATCCATTATTTGAACCGCTTATCCTGCTCTCAGGATCACAGGGATGCTGGAGCCTATTCCAGCAGTCATTGGGCGGCAGGTGGGGAGACACCCCGGACAGGCCGCCAGGCCATCACACAGGGCCCACACACACACACACACACACACACACACACACACACACACACACACACACACACACACACACACACACACACACACACAATTTAGTACAACAATTCACCTGACCTACATATCTTTGGACTGTGAGAGGAAACCGGAGCCCCCAGAGGAAACCCACACAGACACGGCGAGAACATGCAAACTCCACACAGAGGACGACCCAGGCAAACTCCAAGCATACTTTTATATGCATAGTTTTGATCAATGGCTTCTTTCTTGCCACCCTCCCATACAGGCCAGATTTATGGAGAGCCGGTGATATGGTTGACTGATGCACATTTACTCCAGTTTAAGCCACTGATCTCTGGAGTTCCTTCAAAGTGATTGCAGGATCATCTATGGCTTTCCTCATCAGTCCACGTCTTGCTCAGATACTTAGCTTTGAGGGACAGCCTGTCCTACAAAGCATCTGGGTGGTATGATATAGCTTCCACTTTCTGAAAATGGACCCAACAGTGCTCCGTGGGACATCCAAACACTTGGATATTGTTTTGTATCCCTCCCCCCCTTCTGCATTTTAATCACTTTGTCTCTTACTTCAGTATTATGCTCCTTTGTCTTCATTTCTTCTGATGGAGTTCATGCCCAGCTAATGAACTTTACAGAGTGCTTTTTAAACCCATAAATGACACAATTACTTTAATATCTTACAGGTGCATACTAATTATTATCCAACTGTGTTTACCTGAGTTTGTTTTAGGAATAATTTGTCATTTGTGTAAACTTGGAGCTTTCAGAACACAAGGGGTTGAATGCTTATGCAAGCACTATATTTAAGTTTTTCATTTACTAATAAGAATCCACCAAAACATAACTTATTTTGGCTTTGAGAACATGCTGTTAGAGTTTATGGGTTCACAAAAATAATATTGATCAGGAACAGATGTGTGAGTATCTTATAATCCAGAAGTTAGTGATGACTGTCAAGGGGGTTGAATACTTTTGCAAGGCACTGTAGTTTTAAATGCCGTGTCCATCAACTCACCTTTCTACAAGAAAATACCTTATTAAAGTCCTTATTAGGGTCTGCTCTACATAGTACGATGCTGCCATCTGCTGGATATCTTTTCGCAAACATATGTAGTGGACAAGCGATACCAAGTCTAAAACCGACAATACTTTGTGTGTACAGGTATGTTCTGTGGAGATCCAATCTTATTTCTAGAATGGATCTTTTTCTTTTTTTAATATAAGTAACATTTGGCATACAAGTGTGGCACTTGTTCTTTTTGCCAAAACAATCATGAAAAAAAAAAATCAAGATAATCCAAAGATATAACTTTTGTTCACATTACTGCTCATTTCTCAACACTAACAGTAAATACTGACTTGTCAACTGCCTCTTTGTGCTAGTCTAGATGTTGAAAAGCGGTTAACTATAAAGCAATAGTCATGATTCCTGGACATATATTGCCATTAGTTATTAATAAGCTCTTACGATATCTTCAAAAAACAAACAAAAAAACAAAACAACACACAACACAGTGTCTTCAATTTGTTCTGCTTGTTTCTGTTTGTGTAGACAAATATTTCAATATCATTGTTGTGTAACTTTAACTTTTAAACAGTAGAGAAAATATCGGACTTGAAGAAGAGCCAATACATTTCCACAACCTCGTAATACTAATAGCTACTATTCAAGACTGTGACGGTGTATATTTTTTTTTGGAATTTGCTTTTGTTAATAAGCAAATGTTAAACTCACGGCTAGTACATCTTTCCCAGGTCATTTTCTGAGACTTAAAACAGCTCTAGCAAATTTGACATAACCATGTTTAAGAGTTGCATATGCTCCGGTAATCAAATTCGGCTCGATGGGAAGATTACATTTACAGTAGTTATACTATGACAAAACGAGGGGCATGATTCACGGGTCCGATCCCACCATTATATGTCTACCTAACCAGGCACTATTATAATTCGTTACGTAAACGTGAGATATCACTCTAATGAGGCCAAGGCAGAAAGGCAATATTACAAAAACTGGTAAATCGGGTTAACCCATTGCAAAGGGTTATGCTGCTACAACCACATGGGTATTAATGTGTATTTACGAACTACACAAAGTACTCTCAATGTTGAAAACTGCACGTATCCCCTAATATTACGCTAGGTTAGCGCCGGACGCCAAGGCTGTCACACGGACACACACACAAAAACATGCATGTTAGAAAACCACACGCATGTCATCACTCACCAAGGAAAGACGGGGACTGGAAGAGGTGTCTGACATGTTTCTGCCACGGTTGTGTTGTCCACGAACATTTCTTAAAGCTTGATAACCCGAAGCCAAGTAAGATTCCCTGACGACCCAGACGCAAGGAGGCCGCCATGTTTTTGTCCTCCGTTGGCTGGACGTGCCCACGTTTATGCTTGACAGAAAACTATAAACAAGGATTGAAAAATAATCCGGTGGAAATAGAAATAAATAGTACAGTGACATCCGTACCCAACATCAAGCCTGTATAAAATTTAAAATTAATTTACAGATTGTTTAAGTGCTTCTCGTCATCTCAAATTCCACCGCTGTGTTCTACGCCTGTTAAAAGAAGCAGGCATAAAACAGGGACATTTTTAGGGCTTTAGAGGGCCTTTTGCCATGTGAACAAGGAGATTCACCACTCGCTAATCTCGTCAGTTGTTCCTACATTTGCGAGCGCCCTCTACCAGTAGTACGTGTAAACAACATCTAAAACATCTAAGGATGAGACATGGCTACATGGCTAAAAATGTACTTTATGTGGCTCTACAACAGTGGATCTTCATGTATCTTAGTTTCTGGAAGGCACTATGTCCAAATACTGTCAAACTGCATTAATCAGTAGGGCCTCTCAAGTCTCGACCTTATATATTTTTCTTGTGTATATGAGTATGTATGTGTATGTATGTGTGTGTATATACATATATATATATATATACATACACACACACACATACACACACACACACACACACACACACATATATATATATATATCTCAACACGAATACAGGAAAAAAGATTTTAATACATTGCAGTACAGGCCGGTTTCGTGTATCTCACACTCATCAGCTGCTATATATATATATATATATATATATATATATATATATATATATATATATATATATATATATATATATATATATATTCTGTCCTACGTGTTTGTGTCCATGTATAAACAGGCCGACAGATAGCCAACATGAAGAATCCCGAAGAAATACAGAGTCCCCGTCCAAGTTGAGGAACTTTACTGAAGAACTTTGAGAATTCAAACCTTTTTTTTTAAACTGTATAGGGGGGCAATACAGAGAAAGAATGGTTCAATAAACATTGCATAAATTATAAAATGTTATCACATGTCTATGACATAACTACATAACACATGTAAATAACTGCACATGACTGCATGTAAATAATAATTGTAGGCTACGTAACTAGCAACCGAAAGCCTGGCTGGCTAACTAGCTAACAGAAAATGGGAGAAGCTAACGTTACACATAGCTATTTTCATATTAACATGAATACAACGAAGTTCTTATAACAGACATCATCGATCACTTAAATAATATCACAACTGAACTTACAGACGATGCTCTCCAAGGCACAAACGTAGATAGAAGCAATAAACACAGGAGCTGGGCAAACATGAAACTCCGCATGGAAAGCTGGACTGTACCGTTACCATGACTATCAGGCAGCAAACTATTTCCTGAATTAAAGTCACGTGAGGAAGGCTAGAGGGACCAAATAAACTTCAAAATAAAAGTACTCTTCTCACATTCTAATAAAGTAACGTCACACTCCCCGCCTGGTATAATTACTATACCACCATCTTAAATTAACATGAGGAGCATGTCCGAAGAACACAAACTAACTCAGTCCATATCCTCAGCCGGCATGAGTAGGACTGTCTCGGAGACAGGCCTCAGGAAGGTTTTTGTAGATCCAGATCTTGTGACCTTGATCTTAATCTTCCTGACCTTTCCATCCTGGCCAGGGAATGTCTTTGTAACAAGAGCCAGGGGCCACTCGTTCCTCGTCACTTGATTGTCCTTCAGCAACACTAGGTCGCCCTCCTTGGCGTTAGGACGCATGTCCTGCCACTTACTGCGACTTTGGAGTGTGGGGTGTAGTGATATAACGCCATGTATATACACTGGAACTACACTAGGTGTTATGTACTACCCGGACTGTTATTATGGTTACACCACTACCATGTATGGTTATTACGTCTGCCTACTGAGCCACGATTAAACCTGAGTTCTATAACCCGGTGTGGTCATTGATCCTCGACCAATACTACCCCAAGTATTACTTCATGGGGAGGTACTCACGCCTCCATCGGTGCCAAAAGGTGTTGGCGAGATGTTGCACCTGCCTCCACTGCTGGCGGTGGAGATCCTTGCCGTCGAAGGTCCCCGGAGGGGGAGGGAGAGTACACACCTTTTGCGTCAGTAGCGAAGCGGGGGTCAGGAGGAAGGGAGATTCTGGGTCCGAGGAGATTGGTGCGAGGGGCCTGGCGTTGATGATTGCCGTAACTTCTGCCATTAAGGCAGACAACACCTCATGAGTAAGGCGTGATTGGCTGGTTTCCCTGAGCATGGAGTCAAGAATACGTCTGGAGACTCCAATCATACGCTCCCAGGCTCCTCCCATATGGGAGGAATGAGGAGGGTTAAAGATCCATGAACACCCTTCCTCACCCAAGTACTTCCTGACGTTGAGCTCTTCGGGATCTGTGAGGAGCATATGCAACTCCTTGCAGGCGCCTGTAAAGTTCGTACCACGGTCAGAACGAATCTGCTTCGCAGGGCCTCTCAGTGCAAAGAATCGTCGTAAGGCATTTATGAAACTTGATGTATCCATCGATTCGATGAGTTCGATGTGCACAGCACGTGTGCTCATGCACGTCAAGAGGACTGCCCACCTCTTGCTGTTAGCTTGACCGCCACGGGTTCGTCTTGTGGTGACAGCCCAAGGGCCGAACACGTCGAGTCCTACGTAGGTGAAGGGTGGCTCTGTGCTCAGACGGTCGGAGGGTAGGTCCGCCATTTTCTGTTCGGCCGTCCTCCCTCGAAGTTTGTTGCAAGCCACGCATTTGCGGAGGATGCTGTTGATGCACCGCTTGGCTCCGACGATCCAGAATCCTGCTGTGCGGATGGACCCTTCCGTGAAGATACGACCCTGATGTTTGACTCTCTCGTGGTAATGCCTCACAAGGAGCGTCGCGATGTGGCTGCGAGCTGGGATGACGACTGGGAACTGTTCTCTTGTGTCGATTGCTGCATGCTTGAGCCTTCCCCCTATCCTCAGAAGACCATCTTCATCCACGTAGGGGTCCAGCTTCCTTAGAGGACTGTGTTTGGGAATACTTTTCCCAGCAACCAAGCAGGTGAACTCTTCTCTGTAGGTCTCTCTTTGCACACAACTGATGACGAGAGTCTCTGACATCGATAGCTGTTCCGCCGTGCAAGGCTTTGTGGGACCGGTACAGGTTTTGAGGTTGTCTTCCACAGCAGCTTTTTTGAGCTCCAAGATGCGGGTTAGGGATGCGATAGCTCGCACAAGAGACTTCCATGAGGAGAACCACTCAAAGCGAGGAGATCCCAGGTTAGTTGGAGGGACGGAGAGAGTCGTGGCATTTGAACGCACCTCACTGTCAGAATCCGGGTCGACGAGTTCGTGAGGCTCCTCTTCAGGAGTGTGAACTCCATCAGGCGGGGACAGGAAAGGGGGTCCTGTGAGCCATGTAGTGTTTGTTAGCTCAGCGGCAGGTACCGATCGGGTAGCATGATCTGCTGGGTTTTGAGCTTCGTGGATGTAGCTCCACTGTTCTGGTTTGGTGAACTTCCTGATTCGCTGCACTCTGATGCAGACGTACACATAGAACCGCCTGGTCTGGTTGTATATGTACCCTAAGACAACTTTGTTGTCTGTGTAGAACCGCATCGTGTCTACACTGATATCCAACTCCCTCTCCACCAGCTCTGCCATTTCCACTGCCAGCACAGCGGCGCCGAGCTCCAGTCTTAGGATAGTATAAGCGGACGGAGGCGCCAGTTTCGCCTTTCCCCAGGACAAAACCGACATGACACTCTCCATCACTGTCGATCACCTTGAGGTAAGCTACCGCGGCGATAGCCTTCACTGAAGCGTCAGAGAAGACGTGGAGCTCATTCCTTTGCGCAGTAGATAGGGTGGTGGGAGTGTAGGCTCTTGGTATCCTGATGTCTTTCAGGTCTTGTAATGAATCTTTCCACATCCCCCATTCTGCTTCCTTTTCATCTGATAGATGGGTGTCCCAGTCGAGAGCTTCATTGCAGGTGAGTTCTCGCAGCAGAAACTTTCCCTGAATGACGACTGGAGCGACGAGACCGAGGGGGTCAAACAAGCTGTTCACCGTGGCTAGAGCACCTCTGCGGGTGAACGGCTTCTCTGTGGCCGTTGCTCTGAAGGTGAAGATGTCGTGCTTGAGTTCCCAGCTGAGTCCCAGGCTGCGTTGGATGAGGGTGGAGTTGCCGTCGAAGTCCACGTTTTGCAGTCCCTTTGCATGGTCTTCTGGAGGGAAGGCCTCCAGGACATCAGAACTGTTTGATGCTATCTTATGGAGTCTCAGGTTTGAGGCAGCAAGCGTCTCCTGTGTCCTTTTCAACAGGTCGATGGCTTCTGTGGCTGACGGGAGCGACTTGAGGCCGTCGTCGACGTAGAAGTCACGTTCCACGAAGTGCTTGGCATCCATTCCGTGTTCCCTGGAGCCGTGTCCTGCTGCTCGGTGAAGTCCATAGATGGCGACAGCTGGGGATGGTGAGTTGCCGAATACGTGAACTTTCATGCGATACTCGACAACCTCTTGGTTGGGTCGTTGTTGTTGAACCACAGGAAACGCAGGAAATCTCTGTTGTCTTTTTGAACGACGAAGCTGTGAAACATCTGCTCGATGTCTGCTATGACAGCCACTGTTTCTCTTCGGAAGCGCAGCATGACTCCCAGCAAGTTGTTGTTCAGATCCGGGCCGGTAAGTAGCACATTGTTCAGGGAGATGCCGTGATGTTGAGCGCTGGAGTCGAAGACAACCCTGATCTTGTCTGGCTTTTGAGGGTGGTAGATGTAAATGACCCATATACTTTTGTCATAATATTTTTTATTATTATTGATTTGTATGGTGCTCATTATTGATTTGTATTTGGTGCCTAAAGTACAGTCCTGATTGATATTAACAGCGAATTACACTTCCTTTTGTTATGTGACCTTTATTTGAAAAACTCTGGTCTCCCATGATGCTGTGCGCTGCTGCGAGAAAACGGCAGAACAAAACTGAAAGTTGGACACGATGGTCATGTTCGCTATGCACAGAACGAATTCACAACTTATAATTCATTGATCATCATCATTTATTTAGCACCAAGCTGGAAGGCGAACAGGTATGAGTGCCGATTGACTGTTTGATTCGAATTTCGTTATGTTTTTATTTACAATGTGTTCTTTGTGATTTGGAGATCGCTAATGATAAGCTAATGCTAGCTAGTGCTATGCACCCCGTACTGGTGGCTAGCTATGGGGGAAACGTGGTCGCACATATAATTGAATGATTGTTTTATGTATATGCTTTCAGCTCTTACGGTGGTTCTATGGTGTGTCTACGGTGTGACTAGTAAAATGCTGCAATAAATGGTCTGATACTGCACCACGGACCCATCAGTCGTTATTGGAGTGCATCGTCTGAATAAAGTCCGGCTGGAATGCTACAGTAAGAGCTAGCCTCTTCATCAACCCCGCCACCACGCTGCCAGAGGAGGTCTATGAGGACGAGCCACGGAGCTAAGTTGCTACTGGTCTACAAGGGACAATTCATCGGGCGTCTTGGCGCCATTTCATCGGGCAACTCGGCGCCATTTTACGGGTCTTCTAGACCAGTGATTCTCAACCTTTTTGGGGTCTTGGACCCCCTGCGTATTTTTGATCTACCCTGAGGACCCCTCCCCCTGATCTTGGGGGAGGGGGGTTGCAATTTGTAGAAACAGTAGAAACTGCATTTTAAATTGCATTATTGTAGAGCCGAAGGAACGGAGAAGACCGTAGGTTCACACTTTAGCCGTGTAGGCAACTTTCTTTAATCCACGGTAAATCAGCGAGACAAACAAAACCCCAGCTCGACTGAGCGGAGGTGGCAAGAATAACCAGAAAACTGGCTGGACAACCATAACTTAACCCTGCGTTAACCTGCCAGGGCAACCATGACTTAACCCTTAGTTCCTGGGTTGAATTCTGTCCCCAATACGTGTCCACCACATGAGCCCCCCCAGAATTCGCCCTAGTAATCGAAGTCAGGCAGGCGCGGGTGGACGACAGGCCGTCCGCGGCGGCTCCGGATAACAGGGGCCGGAGTGTCTGTGGGAGGCATTGACGCGGGCCTGTGGAGGTCGGCCTGAGGAGCAGAAGAGGCAGCTCGGGCCTCCACGGGGGGAGGAGGCGGAGCCGGGGGACGACCGCGACGAGGAGGTTGGGCTAACTCCAACGGCTGCGTCAAGTCCAGGTGTGCGGGTTTAACTCGGTCCACTGAAACATGCTCGGCCGTGCCCCCAAAATCCACCACCAGGTGCTTAGTTCCCCGTTCCAGGACGCGGAAGGGGCCGTCATAAGGGGGTTGCAGAGGGGGGCGGTGTGCGTCGTGACGGATGAACACGTAGTCCGCTGACTGCAGACCTGGGGGCACCTGGGACACCGGAGCGCCGTGTTGGGCGGTAGGGACGGGTGTGAAAGCTCTGACCCCGTCCAGCAAGGAGGCTCGTTGGTCCACAGCTGACCAGGGACGCGTTGCATTGGGCATGAAATCGCCTGGGACTCGCAGCGGCGTGCCGTACACCAGCTCCGCAGAGGAGGCTTGTAGGTCTTCCTTCGGGGCGGTCCGCAGGCCCAGCATGACCCATGGTAGCTTGTCAACCCAGTTGCAGTCCTTGAGAGTAGCCCGAAGCGCAGCCTTCATGGACCGGTGGAAGCGCTCACATAGGCCGTTCGCCTGAGGGTGGTAGGCGGTAGTGCGATGAAGCTTGACGCCCAGAGCCTCACCCACAGCATTCCATAGCTCTGAGGTAAACTGTGGCCCACGGTCAGATGAAAGGTCGGAAGGCGTACCGAAACGTGAGACCCACGACCCAATAAAAGCCCGGGCCACATCAGCAGACGTCGTGGATGCCAGGGGAACAGCTTCAGGCCAGCGCGTAGTCCTGTCCACCACAGTGAAGAGGTAGGTGAACCCATGGGAGGGGGGTAGGGGACCAACCAGGTCGACATGGACATGGTCAAATCGTCTCTCCGGCACTGCGAAGCGTTCCAGGGGCGCCTTAATGTGGCGGTGTATCTTAGCCCGCTGACAGGCAACACACGAGTCGGCCCACGCTTTCACGTCTCTCTTAAGTCCCTCCCACACAAACTTAGCAGAGGTCAGGCGCACGGATGGCTTACCGCCTGGATGAGAGAGGCCGTGCACAGCTTCAAATACGGGGCGTCTCCAGCTGTGCGGGACGATGGGCCTGGGCTGTCCTGTGGAGACGTCACACAGGAGGGTGACACCTGTGTCGCTGAAAGGAACGTCCTGCAGGCGGAGCCCCGTGTCGGAGGCCCGGAGACGGAGGATGCTCGGGTCCGTGGCCTGGTCAGCAGCCATCTGTGCATAGTCAAGGCCTAGGTGGACCGCTCCAATCACTGCCCTAGACAGGCAGTCAGCTACCTGGTTAGACTTACCAGCGACGTGCTGGATGTCGGTAGTGAATTCCGAAATGTAGGAGAGTTGTCGCTGCTGGCGAGCGGACCATGGCTCGGCCGTCTTGGACATGGCAAACGTGAGGGGCTTGTGGTCCACGTACGCAGTAAACTCGCGGCCCTCTAGCAGGAAACGGAAATGCCGGACGGCGAGCCAGAGACCGAGGAGTTCCCTGTCAAAAGTACTATACTTGCGCTCTCGGGGTGTAAGCTGGCGACTGAAAAAGGCCAAAGGCTGCCAAGCCCCCCCCACCCACTGTTCGTGAACCGCACCAACAGCATAGTCCGATGCATCCGTGGTTATGGAAATAGGCACTGTAGGTGAAGGATGCGCTAGCAGGGTAGCCTGGGAGAGCGCAGCTTTAGTCTCGGTGAACGCATGGTCCCGCTCTGCTGTCCAGTCGACCGCCTGGTTGGGGGACATGCCTTTCAGCGCCTCGTACAGTGGCCGGATGATAAAGGCGGCTCGAGGAATGAAGCGGTGGTAGAATGTCACCATCCCGATGAACTCCCTGAGCGCATGAGCTGTTTGGGGGCGCGGAAAGGCCGCCACCGCTTCCACCTTTGAGGGCAGGGGGACTGCCCCGTCCCCAGTGATGCGGTGCCCGAGGAAATCAATGGCTGTCAGCCCGAACCGGCACTTCGCCGGGTTGACGATCAGCCCATGCTGGCTGAGGCGTGTGAAGAGGGCATGAAGATGGGACAGGTGTTCTTCCTCGGAGGCGCTGGCGATGAGTATGTCGTCCAAATAGACGAAGATGAAAGGAAGGCCACGGAGCACTGAATCCATCAGCCGCTGAAAGGACTGGGCCGCGTTTTTGAGTCCAAATGGCATTCGTAGGAATTCAAATAGGCCGAATGGGGTTGTCACCGCTGTCTTGGGGATGTCTGAGGGGTGCACGGGAACTTGATGATAACCACGGACCAGGTCGACTTTTGAGAAGACGCATTTGCCAGACAGGTTTGCAGAAAAGTCCTGGATATGCGGGACAGGATAGCGGTCAGGCGTGGTGGCGTCATTTAGTCGGCGGTAGTCCCCGCATGGGCGCCAACCTCCATCAGGCTTAGCGACGATGTGGAGTGGGGACGCCCACGGGCTGTCAGAGCGGCGGATGATCCCCATGCGTTCCAGGTGCTCGAACTCAGACTTGGCAATGGCGAGTTTGGCGGGGTCGAGACGCCTGGCTCTGGCGTAGACCGGGGGCCCCTTCGTAGCAATGTGATGCTCCACCCCATGCTTAGCGGTGGGTGCAGAGAAGGTAGGCTGGGTGAGGTCAGGGAACTCAGCGAGGAGGCGGGTGAACTTGTCTGCCTCTGAGAGAGAGTTGGCTAGACCTGCATAGGCCGCTTCCCTCCGCGTACATGCGAAGGAGGAGAAGGTTAAGGCATCGACCAGACGGCTGTTCTGAATGTCCACTAGCAAACCGTAAGCGCACAAAAAATCAGCTCCGAGGAGGGGAAGCGTTACATTGGCCATGACGAACTCCCACGTGAAACGTTGTCCACCAAAACACAGTTCTACAGACCGCACGCCGTAGGTGTGGATAGGGCTGCCGTCAGCCGTCGCCAACTGGGGGCCCCGCTCCCCGCCCATGATGTCGACGTCAGTAGCAGGGAGCACGCTTCTCTGTGCGCCCGTGTCACAAAGAAATCGCCGACCGGAGATGGTGTCGAGGATGAAGAGTAGCCTGCTCGTATCGCCAACACTCATGGCCACTACTGAGTGTTGGCCCTCTCGTTTCCCGTCGGCCTGTAGTTGCAGGGGGAACGGCACCGTTTAGCTTTCGCACCAAATCGAGCGTGGTACATACAGAGTCCAGAGGGCTTGTAGCGGTCTGATGCTGTGGCGCCACCGTCGGGCCACGCCCGCGATGTCGGCGGGGGGCCAGTGAAGGTAGGAGCCAGCACCCCGGCATGGGAGGAACGTTGTGTAGCGACGAAGAATCGGTCAGCCTCCTTTGCCAGCTCACGGGGATCAGTGATGGTGGAGTTAGCGAGCGCAGTCTGGACGTGGGGCGGCATGTTGCGCAGAAACAGCTCCGTAAACAGGAAACATGGCTTTTCTTGACCCAGTAGGTTTAACATCCTGCTCATTAGCTCCGATGGTTTGCCATCTCCCAAGCCCTGAATTGCGAAGAGGCGACGTGCTCTCTCCGTTGCTGACAGTTCAAAAGTTTCAAGGAGGAGATGTTTAAGTGCGGCGTATTTACCATCGGCCGGTGGGTTGGTTATGAAACCGCTTATCCTGGAAGCCGTAGCGCACCCCAGCGCTGCCACTACGTAGTAGTACCTGGTCTCGTCTGCTGTTATGTCTCTGAGCGCGAACTGTGCCTCAGCCTGCGCGAACCATGTAGCCGCGGAAGACTCCCAAAACTCCGGCAGTTTAATTGCAACGGCGTTCGTAGCCATAATGTGTGTGGTTTCAGAAAACTTATCCGAAAACCGACGTCGGGGTCACCAGTGTAGAGCCGAAGGAACGGAGAAGACCGTAGGTTCACACTTTAGCCGTGTAGGCAACTTTCTTTAATCCACGGTAAATCAGCGAGACAAACAAAACCCCAGCTCGACTGAGCGGAGGTGGCAAGAATAACCAGAAAACTGGCTGGACAACCATAACTTAACCCTGCGTTAACCTGCCAGGGCAACCATGACTTAACCCTTAGTTCCTGGGTTGAATTCTGTCCCCAATACGTGTCCACCACATGATAGCATTTATTCCCTCTTTGGGGCAAATATAAGAGCTTTCAGTTGTAACTTAGATATAGTTAACAAAACAGAATTCTTATGCAGTAACTTTCAGATATATGTAACAAAACAGAATATGTATTCAGTAACTTTCAGATATATGTAACAACAGAATTTTATGCAGTAACTTTTAACAATGCAAACGGGAGCGAGATCTCTTATTAAAATACAATAAATTACACTTGTGAAACAGATGTAATTAGAGAAAAAAGTCCTGTTACCCTTTACAGTTTAGGTAGATAAAGGTCTCAGTCACATTTGAGTAAAATAATCCTATTTCTATAAATGTCATAGGATCTTTTTTTAAAGATATTTTATTTTCACGGACCCCTTGCAATTACACCACGGACCACTAGGGGTCCGCGGACCCCCGGTTGAGAACCACTGTTCTAGACAAAGGAACTCTACTCTCATCAGGCAGCTGGCTTGAAGGTTTGGTGTGACGGTCAGACTCTAAAGGTATGGAACATTTCATTGATTGATAAGGAACAATTCATCTTCACTGATAACATTGATAAACATGGTTTGAGAAGAAAAGGTTTAAGAAGAAAAAGACATCAACAACAATGGACATTTATTGAATTTGATGTTTCTCAATGTGAAGCTGATGGGACTTTATAGAACAAATAAGTTCACACAAAGTAACAAGTGAATCAAGTGACTTTGTTTATTGACTGTTATTATTATTACTATCCATTTACTGATCATCCTTCCTGTTGACTGTGAGAAAAAAAGGGAAAATGTTTAATGCTAGATTTATACAGTCTGAATGGTAACTGAATGTTGTATTCAGTGGAGAGATTGATATTATAACCTTGCAGTCAGTAATATAACAGTCAGCCTACAGTAATAGGCTCTAGTCCTCTAAGCAGTCTGTAGCTATACCAGGTTCTCTGCTCCTCTCTTTGGGTAGTCTATGGGCTATAGTAAAGGCAAAAAATTCATTACATCACATTTATCATGGCAGAATTGAATATGACCGAAACAGAGAATCCTGCCCCACAGTCAGAGCTAGAGAATCAGATAAATAGACTACAGCTTAAGATTAGTAAGCTACAAGAGGCTCTCAACGAAACGCTAGAGACTACCGAGATAGAACACTTAGAGAAGGAAATTCAAACTAAGGAAGAAACACTAAGTAGCCTCCAAAGTCAACTTGAAGAACAAAATGGGGATAGCCTCCGACGCTCGACTCGAGTGAAGATCTCGACTCCTAAAATGCTTGAACTGCAACAAGAGGAGGTGAGGAAGAAGGAGAGAAAGCTCCTCTCAGCGTATGAAAAATGGAAGAGTCGAGCTCGTGAGTCAAGAGAGCGGCTAAAGAAAGACCTCAAGGAAACTGAGCTGGCATCTCTGCTTGATACTTTGGAGAAGGATAAAGAGGCTGTGTTGAACACCTATAATGACATACGAGGTCACTTCACACCCTCAGCCGAAATGAGAAGCCGTGTTGATGCATGTGAGGCAGCTACAACAGAGATTAAGAAAATCGCCTACGAGAGGATTGTAGACATCGATTTAGATTTTGATGCAGAACAAGCACAACGACATCTCAAGGAACTACTCAAGGGCAGCTATGCGCGCTCAATCCATGGATCCACTGTCTCAAGAGTGTCAAAGTCAGTCTATTATGTTGAGAAATCACGTCAGGACACAGCGCTGTCGCTCGACACAACCTCTCCGTGGCATTCTTTATTTAGACTGACACAGCATCAAAGGCAGACCCGATCAAACAACCCAGAGCCCGCAGGCATCACCAATTGATCCCAGCACAATAGAACAGCACCAAATCAAATGCAGCACTGTCGATGTGTGCATACATAACATTTCCCCCCCCCCCCGGCAGGATTTCAAACATGAAAGGTTGACACAAAGTCCTCTAGGTGGCCAGGGCGTAAACGTGTGCGAACAGGTCGCGGGGCGGCCTGAGGCTGGGCAGGCCGAGGTGGGGAGGGAGATGGCAGGGGGAGCTGAGGCCCAGAAATGTCTGGGGCCCGTGTAGGAGCTGCATGAAGCCCCGGGGCGTCTCGCCATGCTGAGGGAATGGCTATGGTTGTGTCACCAGCTGTGTGTGGCGGAGCTGACACCTTCCGTAGACGACTGGAGTGCCACCGAGTGCCATCGCTGAGGAGGTAAGTGGCTGGGCCCAGCTGACGGGTGACTTGGAGAGGAGAGGACCAGTATGAAGCCATTTTATTGTCCCTGTGGGGCCTGCGGACCCTGACCCAGTCTGACACATTGATGTCTGGCACCCTGGTTCGTTTTGACTGGTCAAACCGTTGCTTCATCCACGTCTGCTGACGAGTGACTGAGGCTCTGACCCCAGAGGGAGGTGCCTGAGGTGTGGAGGGGCGGAGCCTGTCAAGGGGCATGCACAGTTCCCGGCCTAGCATGAGAGAGGCTGGGGAGACGCCTGTGGTCGAGTGCTGTGTGGCCCGATAGTGTAGCAGAGTGTGACGGATGGCCTGCGTGAAAGAGCACCCTTGGGCCATGTGTGCTCTGAGGCCGTTCTTCAGTGACTGGTGAAAACGTTCAACGCCGCCATTGGCCTGGGGGTGGTAGTACGCAGTGCGTATATGACGGATGCCCTTGCTTTCGAGATAAGCAGTGAACTCAGCAGAGACCAGCTGAGGGCCGTTGTCAGTGGTGATGGCCTTTGGGAGGCCCCAGCGAGAGAAAAGAGAGTCCAGGAAGTCGATGATGATCTGTGAGGTCACAGTGCCGGAAGTGGTGAGTTCAGGCCATTTTGAGTGTAGATCGTAGGCGACCACCATGAAGCGTTGGTGGTGGGGAACTCCATGGATCTCACCACAAATGTCCAACTGCAGGTGTTCCCAGGGCTGAGAGGGCCAGGCGAGAGGTTGCAGGGGTGGGGGAGCCTGGTGGCCAGTCTTGCCACTCACAAGGCAGGCAGAACAGTCCTTCACCAGAGCCTCAATATCTCTGTCTATCCCCGGCCACCACACCAGGTCTCGGCAGCGCTGTTTCAGTTTCACAATGCCCAGGTGGCCTTCATGCGCCGTATTCAAAACACGTGCACGGAGAGCAGCTGGGACCACTGTGCAAAACCCACGTGCCACGCAGGTGTCGTTCCAGCAGGAGAGCTCCTGTCTGACTCGGGCGAACGCAGCCAGCTCCTCTGGGACCTTGTGAGGCCAGCCGTTCTGGATGTAGGTGCGGAGCTGGGAGAGGACAGGGTCCTGTTCGGAGGCTGCCCTCAGCTCCTGCAGAGAGACAGTGGCCTGGAGGGGTGTGTGTAGCATTTGGACAATGTCCTTTTCCACACAGTCAGTGTCCGTCTGTGGAGCTGGGGTGGAGACAGAGCGAGAGAGCAGGTCGGCGACAACATTGTCTCTGCCTGGGGTGAACTGCAGGCTGAAGTTGTACTGGCGGAGGCGGTCAGACCAGCGGTGCAGCCTCAGGGGTTTGTGGCCTGTCCCAGATGTGGACAGCAGCGCTGTCAGGGCCTGGTGATCTGTCCTGAGGGTGAAGGAGCGGCCATAGAGGTAGAGGTGCCACCTTTACAAGCCCAGATACAGGCTAACGCCTCACGCTCACCCACGGAGTACCGCTGCTCGGTCAGGTTGAGGGCACGGGAGGGGAAGGCAATGGGCTTCTCCACACCGTTCTGGGTTTGAGACAGCACGGCCCCTATCGCTGTGGCTGATGCGTCACAGGTCACAAAGGTGGAGCTGGAGATGTTGAAGTGAGCCAACACTGGTGGTGAAGTCAGTTGAGTCTTGAGATCACGCACAGCGTCACTGCATGCCTTTGACCACACCCATGGCTCGTCCTTACGCAGCAGCTGGCGAAGGGGGGCTGTGGTCGCAGAGTACTGGGGAAGAAACCTCAGGTAGTAACTTGTCATACCCAGGAAGGAGGCGACCTGGGCGGCCGAGCTGGGCTCAGGGATGGCCTGAATGGTGTCCACGTTGGATTGTAGTGGAGTTACACCGCTCGCTGACAGCCGGAACCCCACGAAGTCGATGGCTGGCACAGAGAGGACACATTTCTCAGCATTGAGAGTTAGCTTGTGCTTGGACAGGGCTGCGAAGACCATGTTAAGGCGCTTGTCGTGGATTTCACTGGTGGGCCCGTGTACCACTATATCGTCCAGATAAATGGCCACGCCCAGTATGCCAGCCAGCACGGAGACCATGATTTTCTGGAAGCAGCTAGGGGCGGAGCTGAGACCGAAAGGCATCCTGGTGTAGCGAAACACTCCTGCATGTGTCACAAAGGCTGTGAGGTTTCGGCTGCTGGGGTGGAGGGGCACCTGTAAGTACCCCTGTCTGAGGTCGAGCTTGGAGAACACCTCAGAGCCATAGAACTGAGCAGTGAGTTCTTCTGAGGTGGGCAGTGGATACTTATCAGGGACCACTGCCTTATTTACTGCACGTAGATCGACGCAGACACGCAGGCCCCCCGACTTCTTCTTAGCCACCACGAGGTTTGAGACCCAAGGTGACGCGTCCACCGGTTCAATGATGCCAGCTTCCAGCAGTTGTTGCAGCTCGGCGGAGACCCCATCACGGAGAGCCAACGGGATGCGGCGCAGTGGTTGGATGACAGATTTCACAGCAGGGTTGAGGAGAGGTTGATGGGTGAAGGCGGAGATGCAGCCCAGCCCCATAAACAACGATGGCCACTTCTGCTGCCAAGGTGTGGCGACAGTCAGGATTGCTGCCCCCCTTGTGTCTAAGAGGGAGAACCCCAGAGCGGAGAACAGGTCCAGGCCCATCAGGTTGGCCCCACGGCGTGCCACATGAAAAACTGCATTAGGCACCAGCTTGGTTCCATAGCGGACAGTCAGTTGGAGAGAGCCAACCAGATCGATTTTGGAGTCACCATACCCACAGAGGACAGCTGAGGGTGCGGACAGTGGCAGTGAACCGAAAAATTGACTGTAGGTATCAACATTCAGGAGAGACACACTTGCACCGGTGTCCAACAGCAGGGGAATGCACACATCGTTAATGTTGACTGTGCATGATTTGAATGACACTGGCGCAGAGCTCACCTTGTGAATGACGGCGGTTGAAGACTGGGGGGTGTGGCCCTCTGACCCAGCCGGGGAAGATCGACAGACGTTGGCAAAGTGATTGTGCTTACCGCAGCTACGGCATGTCTGGCCACGGGCAGGGCAGTTCTGAGCCCTTGAAACATGAGACCGAGATCCACAGTTACCACAGGACTGTTGAGGGCGGGGCCGAGAACGCCGTCGTTGCAGTTGCAAGACGTTCCCAGTGGAGTCGGCGCCCGCCTCGCTCTGGCTGGGTTGCGTCCCGAGGGGCAGCCGTGAGTAGAGGGAGGAGTCGTTGGCAGCTTGACTGGAGGTGGCCACTTGCTGTGTATTTAGCATAGCAGCACACTCAGCTGCTACCTCAACCTGTAGTGCGATGGTAATTGCTGTGGACAGCAGCAGACCGTCTTTTTCCAGCAGGAGAGTCTCACGCACCTTTGCGTTGTTGGTGTGTTCGATTAGCTGGTCGCGAACCATCTCGTCCTGAAGCGCGCCAAACTTGCATGAGCTAGCTAGCCCTCGCAAATTAGCTACGTACTGCCGCACAGACTCACCAGGCAGTTGGTGTCGCTGACGGAATATAAATCGCCGAAGGAGGGCACTCTGTGGAGCAGCGAAATGGGTGCTCATAAGTCCCACAGCTTCGTCAAAGTTTGTGACGTTCCCCAGAGACCCGAGCACACGATGACCCTCTGCTCCCAAGCAGTGTAGCAACAGAGCCGTCTTCCTAGCCTGGCTCACGTCGTCGAGCCCTGAGGCGATGATGTAATTTTCAAAACTATGTAGCCAGCGAGTCCATGGTACCGGAGGCTCGCCAGGTAATGCCAGGAAGGGGGCAGGTGGTGGGAGGGAGATATCAGCCATCCTCGTCGCCAATATTATGTTGAGAAATCACGTCAGGACACAGCGCTGTCGCTCGACACAACCTCTCCGTGGCATTCTTTATTTAGACTGACACAGCATCAAAGGCAGACCCGATCAAACAACCCAGAGCCCGCAGGCATCACCAATCGATCCCAGCACAATAGAACAGCACCAAATCAAATGCAGCACTGTCGATGTGTGCATACATAACACAGTCCACAGCCACGAAGGCAGCACTTAAACAGTCAAACGTGTGGACGCGGCAGCAGAGCTTGCAGCAAAACAAGCGGAGTTCGAAGGGTTGCTTGAAGAAGATAAGCAAAGGGAGAAGATACAACGTTTGGAGGAGCAACAAAGGACACTAGAGGAGCAACGAAGGACGCTAGAGGAGCAACAAAGGTGGCAGCTTGAAGTTGAAAAACGTGCTCTTGAACGTCTACAGGCAGAAAAGCACTTAGGGGCTGCACGGGCCAGACTTCAAGTCTATAACCAGGGAACATCACAGGGCGGCAGTGTCCACTCTAATGATCCTGAAAGAAATCGTCACGGCTCCCCAGCTACCAGCAACCAAACCCTCAATATAACGGCATCGTCACCTGACGTAAACGTGTCGTCCCTCGCCCGGGCCCTCCAAGATAGTATAGCCCTGAATAGACTTCCAGTGCCAGAGCCATCGGTATTTAATGGCGACCCCATTCAGTTCATTGAGTGGAGAACTTCATTCATGTCACTCATTGACTCAAAGGCCATCTCATCAGCAGACAAGCTTTACTACTTGAGGAAATATGTAGGCGGTCCAGCTCGTAAGACACTGGAAGGGACCTTCTACAGAAACGATGGCGAGTCTTACAAGGACGCATGGAGCAAACTGAATCACCGATACGGACAGGCCTTCGTCATAAAGGGAGCCTTCAGAGACAGGCTCACAAAGTGGCCAAAAATCCAACCAAGGGATGCAGAGGGACTTGGAGACTTTTCCGACTTCTTGAACGCCTGCCAAGACGCAATATCTCATGTGAAGAGCCTCGAAATATTGAACGACTGTGAAGAGAACATGAAGCTGGTCCACAAACTGCCAGACTGGGCAGCATCTCGATGGAACAGGAAGGCTACGGAAGCCTTGGACAGGAATCAAGAATTCCCCAGCTTCAAGGACTTCACCGCCGTCATGGCAAAGGAGGCAGCGATCGCATGCAATCCGATCACCTCACCTTATGCCTTACGCAACTCCGAGTCTAGCACAGCAAAACCGAATAACAGGGACCCTAAGAGGAACAAGGCGAGTGTTCTGAGTACGCAAACTGAAACGGACAGTGACAAGCAAAAGCCAGCCAGCGGAAAGATAAAAACCCCCTGTGCGTTCTGCCAAGACAGTCAACACGGGCTACATGCATGTCCCAAGTTCATCGCCAAGACACTGGAGGAGAGAAGAGAATTCGTGAAAGAGAACAAGCTCTGCTATGGCTGCACCAAACCCGGCCATAGCGCGAAGGACTGTCGACATAGACTTACCTGCAACACCTGAGAAGCCAAACACCCCACCTGTCTTCACAATGACAACCACGTGAAAAGGGAACCGTCTGCAGCTCGGGAAAACACTCCCCCAAGCAACGCTAATGAATCAGAAGCTGCCGCGACTGCAATGTCACATGCCGTCACGACTGGACAGTCTACCAACACATTGATGATTGTGCCTGTATGGGTGTCGTCCAAGAACAACTCAGGAACAGAAAAACTTGTCTACGCCCTGCTGGATACACAGAGTGACACCACATTCGTCGACCAGGAAGTGAGCAGCGCTCTAAAGGCAGAGTCCTGTCCAGTGAAACTGAAGTTAACGACAATGATAGGGCGTGACACCATCGTGCAAAGCCAACGAGTCTCGGGGCTTCGTGTGCGCAGTTACAGATCTTCCCTCCACATCGACCTTCCTCCTGCCTACGCTAAGGACGGTATACCGGTGAACCGCGCCCAAATTCCTACAAGTGAAACAGCCAGACAATGGAATCATCTCTCCGCAGTCATAGACGAGATTCCACCGCTGCAAGATTGTGATATTGGTCTTTTAATAGGATACAACTGTGCGAGGGCAATGGCACAAAGAGACGTAATAGCAGGAGGAAATGAAGAGCCTTACGCAATCCGAACCGACCTTGGATGGGGCATCATGGGTTGCTCTTCACCGTGCCTTGACACTCCAAGGGTGGCGAGACAGTGTTTCCGGGTAGCTGTGAAGGAGCTCCCGCCAGTCACCCCTGCAGATGCTATTCGCATTCTGGAGTCCAACTTCAAAGATGCCAAGGAGGATGAAAAGACGGTGTCCCAGGAAGATATCTTGTTCCTGGACAAACTCAAAAACGGCATCCAGAAGAACAGTCAAGGTCACTACGAAATGCCCTTACCTTTTAAGGAGAGACCCAACCTACCTGACAACAAACAGCTTGCCATCGTTCGTCTCAGCCATCTGAAGAGGAAGCTGTCAAAGGATGAAAGATACAAAGAACAGTACATCAAGTTCATGGAGGATGTCGTAGAAAAGGGTGACGCAGAGGAAGTACATGATGATGGGAAGGAAGGAGAAAAATGGTACATACCTCATCATGGTGTCTACCACGCCAAGAAGCCAGACAAACTGCGCGTGGTATTCGACTGTTCTACCAAATACAAGGGAACCAGTCTAAACGATCATCTGCTCACCGGACCCGACTTGATGAACAATCTCAATGGTGTTCTCCTTCGCTTCCGACTGCATTCTACTGCGTTGATGTGCGACATAGAAAAGATGTTTCACCAATTCCACGTGAGCGAGACGGATCAGGATTACCTGCGCTTCCTGTGGTGGAAGAAAGGAGATCTCAGCACGCAACCTCAAGAGTACCGAATGAGGGTGCATATCTTCGGTGCTGCCTCATCGCCTGGTTGCGCAAACTACGGCTTTAAGTACCTGGCTACTGAGAACAGAGACCTATACCCCCTAGGTTCACAGTTCATTCTGAGAGACTTTTATGTCGATGACGGTGTCGCAAGTATGGACAGTACAGAGAAGGCTATTCAGCTCGCTCGAGAAGCCAGAGAACTTTGTGCCCTGGGTGGCTTTAGACTCCACAAATTTGTGTCCAACGACCGAGCTGTAATAGAAAGCACACCGTCATCGGAACGTGCATCAGAAATCAAAGATCTTAACCTTACCTTGGATGACCTACCTTCAAAAAGAGCGTTGGGGATCCAATGGCACATCGAGTCAGACTGCTTGAAGTTCAACGTCAATCTCAAGGATCAACCTGCAACACGCCGAGGTATACTGTCTACGGTTGCCTCCTTGTATGACCCCCTAGGGTTTGTCGCCCCATTCTTGCTCATCGGAAAGGGAGTACTGCAGGAAATGTGCAGACATGGAACGGGTTGGGATGATCCTCTGACTGACGAACTTCGCCCATGGTGGGAGAGATGGAAAAATGACCTTACCAACATGGAGAAGATAGACATTCCCCGGAGCTATGCACCTGCAAACTTTGGGAGGGTCACCAGACAGGAGTTACACCACTTCTCCGATGCAAGCACGACTGGCTACGGACAGTGTTCATATCTGAGACTCAGAAATGAAGAAGGAGACGTTCACTGCGCCCTAGTCACGGCAAAATCACGAGTTGCTCCCACAAAGGTCACCACAATCCCAAGACTAGAGCTAACAGCTGCAGTCGTCTCAGTGAAAACCAGCAATGTGCTGAAAGAAGAACTTGGATACGCTGATGCCGAGGAGTACTTCTGGACCGATTCTAAAGTCGTTCTAGGATACATTAACAACGAGGCTCGACAATTCCACACGTTTGTGGCCAACCGCATCCAGAAGATACACCTCAGCACAACTCCCCAGCAATGGAGATACGTCCCCACTCACCAGAATCCGGCGGATCACGCCTCCAGAGGCCTAACTATCGGTGAACTGATATCATCGGACTGGTTCACAGGACCTGTGTTTTTATGGGAAAAGGAAATTGGCCTCTCGGAAGAGGTGATCCCAGAACTGCCATTAGGAGACCCGGAAGTGAAAGGAGCTCAGACACTGAGCACAGAAACTACAGAACAAGACTCCCTGGCAGATCGGCTGTCAGGGCTCTCATCCTGGTCTCGAGCTGTTCGAGCAGTGGCGCGTATCCTTCGACGAATCGGCAATGATAAATCCAATGGACTCTCCACAGTGATGATGAAAGAAGATGATCTGCCTAGAAATGAATGGAAGTTGGGTAGAGTTTTAGAGACTGTAGTAGATAGAGATGGACTGGTTAGGAGGGTGAAGATCTGTCTAGGGGATAGAAACCTAGGCAAAAAAGGTGAACAGCTCACCAAGCAGACAGTGCTTGAATGGCCAGTTCAAAAACTGGTCTTGTTACTTGATAGTGACCAGTTAGTTACTAACTAACACATGCCTTGCATCTCTTGAGATGCGTTTTTTTGTAAAAATACTTGACATTCCTTTCCCACGATACTTATGGTTTATGGTCATTTTGAGTTGAGAAATCATTTGTTTTTGTTTATGCCTGATTTTCTATATTCGAAACATTAATGATTTGGTGGGAGTGTAAATGACCCATATACTTTTGTCATAATATTTTTTGTTATTATTGATTTGTATGGTGCTCATTATTGATTTGTATTTGGTGCCTAAAGTACAGTCCTGATTGATATTAACAGCGAATTACACTTCCTTTTGTTATGTGACCTTTATTTGAAAAACTCTGGTCTCCCATGATGCTGTGCGCTGCTGCGAGAAAACGGCAGAACAAAACTGAAAGTTGGACACGATGGTCATGTTCGCTATGCACAGAACGAATTCACAACTTATAATTCATTGATCATCATCATTTATTTAGCACCTAGCTGGAAGGCGAACAGGTATGAGTGCCGATTGACTGTTTGATTCAAATTTCGTTATGTTTTTATTTACTATGTGTTCTTTGTGATTTGGAGATCGCTAATGATAAGCTAATGCTAGCTAGTGCTATGCACCCCGTACTGGTGGCTAGCTATGGGGGAAACGTGGTCGCACATATAATTGAATGATTGTTTTATGTATATGCTTTCAGCTCTTACGGTGGTTCTATGGTGTGTCTACGGTGTGACTAGTAAAATGCTGCAATAAATGGTCTGATACCGCACCACGGACCCATCAGTCGTTATTGGAGTGCATCGTCTGAATAAAGTCCGGCTGGAATGCTACAGTAGACGCCGAAGATAGGTAAGTACCAGCACTCACTTCCCTCCGGTAGTGGTGGGGCCAACTCAGCCTGGTCGTAATCAAAGATGTTTTGCATGAAGGTGACGGAGTCGGCTTTCATCTTAGGCTTTCTTTCCAGTGTGCGGCGGAGAGAGGTAAGTCTGCTGAGAGCTTGGTCTCGATTGTTCGGGAGCCGTAGACGAGGGGATCAGAATGGGAGAGGCGCCACCCAGCTGTTGGTGTCGTCCATCACCATCTCTCTGTCCATGAACTCTAGGAACAGACGATCTTCGATGGAAAGGCCCACTTTGTCGTCATCTTTAGTACTCTGGAAGATAGTGCTGCCTAGGCTGCAGTCATCAGGGACTGGGGTGTCATGTTTGACGCTGTAAGGAGGAGAGGTGCTGTTCTGTGCTTTGGAGTTGAACCTTTCCTTGACCTGGAGACGGTTGGGGCACGGAGTGAGGAGAGATGGCCTTCCGTTTTCGAGCACGCTGGTGCGATAGGAAGTCACAGCTGCTGGCTTGTGGGCTGAACCCAGGCACACGTCCCCTATAACCACCCAACCCAGGTCTAGACGTTGGGCATAGGGGGCACTGGGAGGACCATTGCGTTGCTCCCTGACTTTATGGACCTGAAGGATGTCGCGTCCCAGAAGTATCAGGATCTGGACTTCAGGGTCCAGGCGAGGGATTCCGCGAGCGATGGACTTCAGGTGGCTGTGGTGCTGTGCAGCTTCTGGGGTCGGGATTTCTGACCGATCGTCAGGTATATGGTTGCACTCGGTGAGTGTTGGAAGCACCACACTTATTTTTCCATCCAACGACTCCGCCAAGAACCCTGTGGCTCTTCTTCCAGATGTCTCGGTGACTCCTGCACATGTATGCAGGGTATACGGTGGGTCTGAACCTCTGATTTGGAAGAGGTCGAAGAATTCAGACCTTGCCAGAGATCTATTGCTCTGATCGTCCAGGACGATGTAGACGTTAGTAGCTCTGTCTGGGTGTACTTTGGGGTATACCTTCACCAGGCAGATTTTGGCACAGGATCTGAGGCTTTGACCTCTGCCACAGACTTCTGTGCATTTAGAGGTGATTGCTGGTGGAGGCGCCTCCTCTTCACTATCCGCGCCATGCTCTGAGGTGGGGTCCTTGTCTTTTTTGTCCCATGGAGGAGGTCCAGGGTGGAGCGCCGCTATGTGGTCATCGCTCTCGCATTCGCTGCACTTCAAAGTTGCCTTACAGTTCTTCACCGGGTGAGTTGTGGAGGAGCAACACCTGTAGCAGGCACCATTCTCTTTCAGAAAAGCTTTGCGCTCCTCAAGAGGCTTGCTTCGAAAACCCCGACATTTCTTTAGAGGATGGGGCTTCTGATGGATGGGATATTGTTTCCCAATGTCGTCAGGCTTGCTGCTCGAACTGCGTGACTGAGAAGCCGAGCGGTTTGTTGACCTGTCTTGTGGGTGGAGACATGCCCTTTGGCGTGTCTTGATTCCTTTTCTGATCGCTCATGTTTTGAGGACCCTGTGGAGGACTTGTTGGACGTTTTCAAGGGAGCTGAAGGGAGAGTAAAGCTGGGGTCGTTTCTTCTGCGTGCCTCGCTGCAGATAAAGTCTGCGAAGAAGGTGAATAGGGGAATGAGACATGGTGCTGCTCTTTGTACTGGGAACCCTTAGTTATCCACCTCTCTTGTAGACTGTGTGGCAGCTTCTCAACGATCGGGTTGACACCCCTGGCGGTGTCCAGGTACGAGAACCCCGGTAGGTAGCCCTCATACTTAGCAGAGTCTAACTCCATCAGCAGGTCTCCCAGTTCCCTCAACTTTACGGGGTCTTTCTGAGAGATTTTTGGAAAGTTCTCTATCCTCTCGAAGAGCGCTCTCTCGATCACTTCAGGGAAGCCATAGCACTCTTCCAGGCCTTCCCAGACAAGTTGTAGGGCCACTACAGGGTTGGCGACGTGCACAGAGCGAATCCTTGTAACGTGCTCTGAGGACATTTTTCCTAACCACTTTGTCAAGAGGTCGAGCTCCTCGCTGGCAGTTAAGTTCATTCCTTCAATGGCGTTGAATAAAGAGGACTTCCACGCCCAATAATTTTCTGGGCGCTCGTTGAACTGGATGAGACCAGAATTCACAAGCTCTCGGCGCACCAAGTACCTCGCAATGTCATTCATACCAGTCGTGTCATCACGATGTGGCTGCGGTGAGGCTCTGAGAGGAGAGTGGTGCAGCTGAGCAGGAGGAGGCTGAGGAGGGGAGAGCTGAGCAGGATGTTGGTGATATACTGCAGGTGTTGACCTCGCAGGTTGCTGTGCCGGAGCTGCCGGCGCTGACCTCGCAGGTTGCTGTGCCGGAGCTGCAGGCGCTGACCTCGCAGGTTGCTGTGCCGGAGCTGCTGGCGTTGAACTTGCAGGTTGATGTGCTGCATGAACATTGTTCGTGGCTGAGAGGTGAGGGGCTCTGAGCGGCGTATATCGTTCAAGTTCTGGGGGCTCCTCGTAACTAGTCTGTAGCTGAGAGTGGTGTTCGACGTAGTCACGTGTGCGTTGAAGGCTGTTGCTAACCGATTTGTATCGACTCTTCTCGCTTCCCTCACGATCTTCAAGTTCAGCCGCTTCTTCGAGAACTTGAGCTTCTGCTATAGCTGCCGCTACCTCCTTCTCATGCTCCAATGTTGATAACTCGGCGGCTATTTGAGCTTCTTTAACTTTAATGTCAGCTGCTAGACGAGCCTCTTCTAATTTCAGGTGAGCTGCTCTACGGGCCTCCTCTACCTTTAATTCAGCCTCCCGTTGACCGTAGGATGCACGTGCGCGGGCAGCTTCGACTTTGGCGCGAGCCCTGATTGCAGCTTTGCCAGTTGAGGAGGTTTTAGATCCAGATGATGAGGCGGAATGTAGAGATGCAGCGTCAGGTGAGCGGTTCTGTTTCGTCTCATCACCTTCAGTGTTTCCATTGGTTACGCCGTTGTCCGTCATTGTTTATTGATCCTGTTGCTGTAGTGCCCGCCGTGAAGTCGTCTTTTTACTATTCTGTCCTACGTGTTTGTGTCCATGTATAAACAGGCCGACAGATAGCCAACATGAAGAATCCCAAAGAAATACAGAGTCCCGGTCCAAGTTGAGGAACTTTACTGAAGAACTTTGAGAATTCAAACCTTTTTTTTAAACTGTATAGGGGGGCAATACAGAGAAAGAATGGTTCAATAAACATTGCATAAATTATAAAATGTTATCACATGTCTATGACATAACTACATAACACATGTAAATAACTGCACATGACTGCATGTAAATAATAATTGTAGGCTACGTAACTGCATGTAAATAGCTGTACGTAACCTAGGAATTACGAAATCACACATGACTTATGAACTAATTGTAAATAATGTACATATAACATAGATCAGTATGCTATAATATAGGCGGAATACGGGCAGACAGAATAACGTGACATTTCTACCACGGAGCTGACAGCTAACTAGCAACCGAAAGCCTGGCTGGCTAACTAGCTAACATAAAATGGGAGAAGCTAACGTTACACATAGCTATTTTCATATTAACATGAATACAACGAAGTTCTTATAACAGACATCATCGATCACTTAAATAATGTCACAACTGAACTTACAGACGATGCTCTCCAAGGCACAAACGTAGATAGAAGCAATAAACACAGGAGCTGGGCAAGCATGAAACTCCGCATGGAAAGCTGGACTGTACTGTAGCGAAGTTGCTATCACGTCAGAATTGTGCCAATTGTCCTATTTTACCCATCAGGCACTGCATGCAGATTGTCAGTTGTTATTAAATGTTTTGTAAGTGTTTTATGTGGTTTTATGTGTTTATGTGATTACTATTTGTTGTGGTGTGATTGTAGTTGTCATTCTGTTGTGTTGTGTAACCTTGTAACTGAAACCCTGAACAACTTTGTTGTTCGAGTTGATGACCACCATGTATTGTGTCACATTTCTGTAAGTTCTTGTTTCTGTGTAAGTTCAATAAAGGGGCTGCAAAGTTACCTTTGTCGTTGCTTCTACGTTCGCCACAGTACTGTTACCATGACTATCAGGCAGCAAACTATTTCCTGAATTAAAGTCACGTGAGGAAGGCTAGAGGGACCAAATAAACTTCAAAATAAAATTAGTCTTCTCACATTCTAACAAAGTAACGTCACTATATATATATATATATACAACTTTGCTAAAAGAAACGCTCAACGATAGGAGATAGATAGATAGATAGATAGATAGATAGATAGATAGATAGATAGATAGATAGATAGATAGATAGATAAATAGATAGATAGATAGATAGATAGATAGATAGATAGATAGATAGACAGACAGACAGACAGCTAGATAGATAGATAGATAGATAGATAGATAGATAGATAGATAGATAGATAGATAGATAGATAGATAGATAGATAGATAGATAGATAGATAGATAGATAGATAGATAGATATACTCCAGAGTCAAGTAAACTCTGATTGACAGCTGATTATTGCTTATGGCATGAAACAGGTTTGTACTGTCTCATAAAGAATTTACTTGACTCACTACATTATTTTGCTCCTTATATATGAGCACGTTCCCTACCGTTGAGTGTTTATTTTAACAAAGTTATATATATGATAACAATTTTAATACTAAAAGATTAATACTAAAGTATTAAAAAAATGTTTCGTATATCTTTGTTGATATTTCATTCCTCATTTGCTGAGCACTTTTATCAACACCATTGACGGTTTCTGGGGGGGGGGAAACGTGGTTTTTTTGGGGTTTTTTTCCGGAAACCATCAATGGTGTTGATAAAAGTGCTCAACAAATGAGGAGCGGAATATTAAGATAGATGTAGGAAAAAAAACAGCTTTAATACATAACAGCACAAACTTGGTCTGTGTGTCGCACACTCATCAGCTGTCAATGTCACATTGGCCTCTGGTATAGGACTTGAGCTTGAGGAGCGCACACACCACCCAAAAAAAGGGTGAGAGAGATACAAATGGACTCAGTTTTGGACATGGACACAGCTGGACACAATTTTTAATAGATTAGCAAACACAGAAATATAATTCCTTAACATTGCAATGGGTTGTGATTTTATGAAATTTGCCCTTTGACCTCTATTCATTTTACACTTACTTCGCTTTGAGCACCCTTAATAGCCATTCTTCAGAGTGCCGCAGCTCTCCTTCCTTTGGTATCATCTTATTCTCCTGGAGCAAAGTTTCTGCAGCTGTCTGTTGGAATGTTGGAATTGTAGAATTTTGTATTCATATGCACAGGAAATACAATCTAATAATGAAATATAATGTAAGAAGCATTGCGTGGTTTGAATAAGAGATTACAAGAGATCAGTTCTTTATCAGTTTTATATACTATAAGGAACTTGTTTAATGAAACTAGTATGTCATTCACTGACACATTTTTAAATGTGCTGAACTGATTTTCCACAAGGGACCAATTTGGCTGTGGATTCACTCTCTTCTTGTTCTTCTTAGTCATATTGCTGTTGTTGTTAGTAGTAGTAGTAGTAGTAGTAGTAGTTGTTGTTGTAGCAGTAGTAGTAGTAGTAGTAGTAGTAGTAGCAGTAGCAGTAGCAGTAGCAGCAGTAGTAGTTGAAGTAGTATGGTACTGTAGCTGCTCGTAGTGTTGTTGTTGTTGTTGTTGTTGTTGTTGTTATGTTGGGTTGGCTGAAGATATTTGCAAGAAATTATAAAAGGACAGAGAACACAGAGGATTTTTTTTATAAAACTCCAGACTACCCATTTTATTCAGTGTGCAGACAACACACTTTTATTGATTGGGTAACGATGAAAAAAAATCACAATCTGAAAAATAAACAAACACATAAACAAAGAAATAAAAGAAACCCAGTAAAAACCAAAATGTCTATCTTTTGACAAATATTACTTGACAGACAGACAGACAGACAGATTAATAAATAAACAGATAGATATATAATGGTTGAGAAGGGAAATAACATGCAGGGAATCCCCTGAGGTCTGAGCAGGAAATTTGCCTCATCGCAATCATGTATGGTATTTATCCTACTGCATTACGGAAAGACACCACACCAAAATCACACCAGAGTTATCACGAACTATGTAAGGGCTCACAATGGTTTGGTACAGGGGTCAGAAACCTTTCGGATGTTCCGTGCCACTTTATAAAGTTTAAAAAAAAATCACAGACCCGAGTGCCGTTTCATTTTCATAATGAGCATTTATCTACTTGTTTATTTACTGCTGCTGTTTGTCTCCCCGTCTTCCACATGCCAAAAGATACACACAAACACACACACACACACACACACACACACACACACAATATTATTTGTGCAAATGTATGAATACTACGAGGGCACAAAAGCAAATTAATTCAACCCTACCGATATAGTGCGATATTGTTTGTCACAATATCTGGTGACCACTGCTAGATGTAGAGCGTCGTTTTCATCCACACTCGTCAAGAGCTACACTGAATCACTGGACAATGAAGATGTTGCTTCCTGAACACTTTTTGATGTATTTTATGGAGTTCGGGCTGCTTGATCATGAAAACCACCTTAAAAATTTCATATCACATACCGTTTTGTAGATGTCTATTTTTGGGATTTTCTGTCATATTTTAAGTCTACTAGTATATTGCCCTCAAAGCAAGCTGTTCTGGTCAGTCCAAGCATGCCTGGGCATGCACTCAATGTAGGTGCCATGCAAATGTTGTCCTAGGCATACCTGTAGGCTAAGTCAGGTTAGATGCTGGCAGACAGACTATAAAAGCTGCTCACATTTACCGATGCTGTTTGAACGCATGTTGATGTAACATGTTCTTCAGGCAATAGTATAGTGAGTATACTTAACATTGGGATTTATTGTCTTCAGGAAGATTTAATTCAGTACAAATGTCTCGCCAATGTTGCAACAGCTGCGATACATTCTGTTACATCTGTGGTGAGTTTACACACAAGGCTCAAAGACACACCATGACTGGACTTATTAAGAAAGCCTATGAGCTCTACTTCGGATGTACAATTGGTGACCAAGAGCAACCCTGGACTCCTCACATTTGTTGTGCAACATGTGCAGTCAATCTGAGAGCTTGGTTCAGAGGTACTCGGAAGTCAATGCCATTTGCAGTCCCAATGATATGACGAGAACAACAGATCACGTGACGGACTGTTACTTCTGTCTGACCAATATATCTAGCTTCTCTACTAAAAATAAGAAATCTATTGAATACCCCAATCTGCCTTCAGCCATGAGACCAGTGCCACATGATGACAGTTTGCCAGTACCAAAACCACCAGAGATATGGAGCCTAGATGAGGCAAATGGAGATGCCACAATGCATGAACCAGATGTGGAAACAACACTGATCCAGATGTTGACCCTTCCTGCCTGGTTATACTCATCTGATAACACAGCCAGTATTAAATGCTAAAGCAGAGCTACTACTCTCATCTGTTGCCTGCCTTCATCAACCGTCAACTTTAGGCACCCATCCTCCAGTCGGGGCCCTACTCCCCCCCCCCATGGGTTCCCGGACTAATGGCCCTCTCCAACCTGACGATTCCCCCCTCCCCCCTACTAGAACATCTACAGTGTGCTTCACAGTTGACCATGTCAAAAGATAGTTGACAAGACTTCATGCAAGCAAGGTGGCAGGCCCAGATGGTATTAGCCACAGGGTGTTCAAAGCCTGTGCCCCCCAGTTATGTGGAGTGCTTCACCATGTCTTCAACCTGAGCTTTAGGCTTCAAAAGGTCCCTGTGATGTGAAAGACATCCTGCCTCATTCCTGTCCCTAAAACGCTGCATCTCAGTGACTCCAAGCACTACAGACCAGTAGCATTTACCTACCATATTATGAAGAACCTGGAAAGACTTATCCTGGAGCAGCTTTGGTCCACGGTCAAGCCACACTTAGACCCCCCCCAGTTCGCCTACCAGCCCTGACTGGGAGCTGAGGATGCCATCATTTACCTGCTTAACCACACTTATGCCCACCTGGATAGGCCAGTGAGCACTGTGAGGATCATGTTCTTTGACTTCTCTAGTACCTTCAACACCATCCGGCTGGCTCTACTTGGTGAGAAGCTGACAGCAATGCAAGTGGATTCCCCCCTTGTGTCCTGAATTGTTGACTACCTTACTGGTGGATCACAGTATGTGCGCTTACAACACTGTGTTGGACAGAGTGGTCAGCAACACTGGGGCTCCACAGGGGATGGTCCTGTCTCCCTTCCTTTTCATCCTCTACACCACAGACTTCAACTACCACACAGAGTCCTGCCATCTTCAGAAGTTCTCTGATGACTCTGCTATAGTCGGATGCATCAGCAAGGGCAAGGAAGCTGAGTACTGGGCTGTGGTGGGAAACTTTGTCACATGGTGTGAGCAGAACCATCTGCAGCTCAACATGACTAAGACAAAGGAGCTGGTTGTTGATCTGAGGAGGGACATGACACCAGTGACCTCTGTTTCCATCCAGAGGGTCCGTGTGGACACTGTGGAATATTACAAGTACCTGGGGGTGTATATAGACAATAAACTGGATGGCAAATAACACCGATGCCCTCTACAAGAAGGTACAGAGCCATCTCTACTCTTTGAGGAGGCTGAGGTCCTTCAACATCTGCCAGACAATGCTTAGGATGTGCTATGAGTCTGTGGTGGCCAGTGCTCTCCTGATTACTGTTTTGCGTTGGGGCAGCAGGTTGAGGGTAATGGATGCGAACATGCTCAATAAACTGATCCGCAAGGTCGGTGATGCTGTGGAGATGGAGCTGGACTCTCTGGCAGCAGTTTCTGAGAGGAGGATGCTGTTGAAGTTATGTGCCATCATGGACAATGTCTCCCACCCACTCCATGACGTGCTAGTCAGGCACAGAAGTACTTTTTGTGATAGACTCATTCTGCCGAAATGCACTACAGAGTGCCACAGGAGGTCATGCCTGCCTGTGGTCATCAAACTTTACAACTCCTTCTTCAGAGTGTCAGACACTCTGAGGCAATAGTCATTAGACAGGCCCTTCGACTTATTTTACCCTGTCAAGTGTTTGTTTGTGCTGTTTGTTTCATGCTGCAGTAATACAGTATAGATAGGGTGTTACATGCTGGAGCATGGTGCACATATGTTTACATATTTTATTCTTATTTCTATTTCTTATTTTATCTTCTATTTATATTTATTTCTTTTTTTATTTCTATTTATTTCTATTTTCTTGTTATCTTGTATCTTGTTATTTTTCTTTATTAGAGCATGAGTGTCTGTAATAGGATCCAATTTCCCCTTGGGGATTAATAAAGTATTCTGATTCTGAATGGTTCAAGAATGCAAGGAAAGGGTTTGCTGTCACCAGGTACAAAAATGTCCATCTTTCGGAACCGTCAATACCATTTGACAAACTTTTTTACGCAGGTTGACAACCTCTGTTTCTGCACTGACATTGATGGATGGTTCATGGCTTTGGGTTCTGTCCATGACCCACAACAATGACGTCTTTTTATAGATTCGTCAGAATTAAGCCTGAAAGCTGTCCCGTTACACATGGCAATGTCTACCCTTCAGTAACCATTGGCTATGTGGTACACAAAAAGGAAGCCTGCAATAACATGGAACTATTGTTGAAACACATACAATACAACAATTACGTCTGGAACACTTGTGGTGATCTAAAAGTATTGGCACTGCTACTAGGAATGCAGCTCAGATATATACTAAGCACAAAAAGTAAGGAAATTTGTGTTTGGTAGATTATTTTTTATTGTAACAATGCTTCTTGGCAACGAATCTTATACCGTTGGAAAGCCTGTTTATTTCCCTTTTAAATTGTGACACATTTGTAAGGAATATGCATTTGTGGGATGAGCAGCAGAGCTGAGTATGTGGGTTGCGCTCATGAAAGATTTGCCAAATCTTTTCTGCCAATGCCAAACAGCTTATTTTGCTGTTGCTATTGACTCTTGTTTTACTGTCAATCAGGTGCCTGATATAAGATTTATTGCCAAGAAGCGTTGTTACAACAAAGAAATAATCTACCAAACACAAATTTCCTTGTTTTTGTGCTAAGTTTATGAAGTACTGTTGTTTCCTTTGTGAATGGGATAGCCGTGCTAAAGAGTCACATTGCATTAAAAAGAACTGGGTGCTCCATAAGCATTTCCTTCCAGCGCCTAAAAGTGTGGCAAATAAACCACTTGTCGACCGAGCAAAGATATTTCTGCCTCCTCTTCATATAAAACCAGGATTGATGGAAAAATTTGTGGAAGCAATGAACAAAGAATGTGATGGATTTATCTACGTGAGACAGATTTTTCCAAGAGTAACTGATGCTAAGATTAAGGAAGGCATTTTTGTTAGTACACAAATCAGACAGGTCATCAATAACAGGGAGTTAGAAGATATGTTAGTGGAGCCAGAGAAAATAGCATGGAAGACATTTAAGGATGTTGTTGAGAATTGTCTTAGCAACTACAGAGCACCAAACTACATTTAGCTGCTTGAAAACATGCTTAAAGCATACAAATCCATGAAGTGCAATATGTCATTGAAAGTTCATTTTCTGCATTCACACAAAGAAAGCTAGCTAGCTATGCTACGTTTTTACTACCGCTGTAATGTTGCGCTAGTGTGTTCTCTTGCTGTCAATAGCAATGGTGTATTTTGAGACCAATGAATTATTTCAGTATTATTTTAAATTGAATTGTTCGTTTAGTTCAACCATTAGGCTAAATTTGGTATTGAAAATGTTTTTTTATCCAAAAAGAATGGGGAAGAATGGAAGAATGAGTCGGGAGGCAGCGATCCCGTTTTAATGGCAGCAGCCATGTCCCATACACTGCACGACCCCGGGAGCGCGCTTTTATTTCCACACTGGCCACACACAACGATGTTCCCCCCGAGGTTATAACCGGCGACACAAGTCGCCACGGTCCTACCAGGGGTGTTTCCAGGATTTGAGGACATTCGGGGCTTAGCCAGATTTCTGTAGGGGGGTTCCAGGGGGATCTTCCCCTGGATTTTTTTTTAATAAACAAGCTCTATTTTGATGCTTTTTAATGCACTCTGGCACCTTATTTATATTCAAAGTACATGTTTCAACAGAACGACCGGGAATCACTGCTACCTAAAACGGCCATGGGCGGTCAAAATGACCGCCGGTTTTAAAACTCTATATTCTGTCAAGATAAATACCCAATTGAGATATTAATGCATTGTATATGTATGTCTATTAGGAAACGCTACATCGGTGTCAGAAGTGGGATGGTGAGACCCAAAAGCGTGAGGGAGCTGATATGCTGAAACACGGGGACGCGCTTCCCGAAGGGGGGGGGGGGTAGTGTAACGTGTATGGATAAATAGACCCACTTACAGGTCGGACTCTTTAGTCAACTGGTTAATGTAGTCGCCCGTGGTGCGGGAGACCAAGGTTCACGTCCCGGCTGTGGCGGTTCCCGGCTGCCCCCCGAATTCGCTACAGTATGCTATGGGATCAGACGCGTACGGCCCGCTAGCTAAACGGCACTTACAATCATGATGAAGAGAATTTCTCTTCATCGTGATTGTATCCGGGGAGGGTTGATCCGGGGATGGGCTGCAGGCTACCGCATGCTTCCTCCAATAAATATGGAGTCACCAGCCGCTTCTTTTCACCTGACAGTGAGGAGTTTCGCCAGGGAGATGTAGCGCGTGGGAGGATCACGCTATTCCCCCCAGTCCCCCCCCCCCGAACAGGCGCCGCGACTGACCAAAGGAGGCGCTAGTGCAGTGACCAGGATACATACCCACATCCGGTTTCCCACCCGCAGACACGGCCAGTTGTGTCTATAGGGACGCCTAACTAAGCCGGAGGTAACACGGGGATTCAAACCGACGATCCCCGTGTTGGTAGACAACGGAATAGACCGCTACGCTACCCGGATCCCCCCCCCTCCCGCGTTAATGGCTTCGCGTGCCACAGTGGGTACACGTGTCATAGGTTGCCGACCCCTGGTTTAGAAGTACACTCAATTCCAGGTTCTGTCCCTTGGGAAGAGATAGTGCTACAGGATGAAATGTTCAGTCATTATTGTTCATCGTTTGTCACTGATGCAGATACATCCCAGATGTTTGACTCTATCTACTGATGCATCTTACATTTGAGGGAGTCTGTCATTTTACACATAATTTACTTATAAATGTATTGCAGATATATCCTTGAGAGCTTAAACTAATATTAATATTTTCCTACTGAGATGATGGGCTGGGAAACATTTCTAAAAAAAAAAAAAGTTAAGTTGCGTTGGTGACCGCCTGGCTAATCTGTGTGACTCATGGTTCGGACGCGATGCCTTACAGGGCTATTTGAGTGTGAAGAAAGGGTGATAAGGGGTCCTGATAATCTGTGATTGTATATCTGCCGTCAGAACACAATAGCCCCACAGAGCCGCACATGGGGCACAGACACAAAATGCCAGCTGGGTGCCTTTATACCCACGCCTCGCCTATCTCTCATCACTTCCCTGTTCTTCCGCCAGCATCTATCTGATTGCATTGACGTTCTCTCTTTTAAATAATAAAATAGGCCTCACATTGCCCATTCAAATTCAGAAGCAATATTGTAGCTTTATGAGATACAGATGGGTATGAAAAGATATTGTAAATTGTTTTAGAGAAACAGAGCCATTGTTGTGTCTGTGGTTTTCAGTGGTACACAACGTGTAGGGCTAACTGCTATTCTAATCTTTCAGAAAGCAGTGTTGTCTGTGCCATTCAGCATCACAATATCCCTGTTGTACCGAGAAATCACACAATCTTTTAGCGGCACATTACATATCACTGCACCAACAGACCAATACTAAAATGTCGCCCTGTGTGCGTGTGCGGGTGGGGGGTGGGGGCACGTGTGAGTGTTCGTTGCAGGTTCCATCACAACAGGTTTGGTTGCATGTTTGCCAGTCTGCCGTTAGTGCCTCGTTGCCAGTGAGCATACTTGATTTGCTGGTTCACCAACATATTGCCAAATTCAAGACGGAGTTGTTTTTTTTTTTTTTTATTATTATTTTTCTGACAGTGACTTCTAACACACACACGCACACACACGCACATACACCACAGAAATTGACGAATATACAGACACACAAAGAAACCAAGACAGAGACGGACATGCAAACACCCACACAGTTTACACACATCAAAATTAGTATACAGTTTAAATCACATAGTTTTGAAGACTGCGATCTTTTTCTTACTGTTTTCTTTTTGTATTCATGTGAGTTCATATGAGCACTTAGTCTTTTTAGAGACTATAGCAAATACACTGTGGGTGTGTGCGTGTGCGTGTGTGTTGTTTTGGTTTTAAGGCTCTATTACAACTGGTTTGGATGCTTTTAACTGCCTCTGACATCTTCCATGCCGGTGTCTTGCAGCTCAACACCACAGGTACCTGTTCTGGTGGTTTTTCCACACTTTCAAAGCTCAACAGAATGACGAGGCATTCTCTCGCTGTGGCTTAGTAAACCACAGACACATAAAAGCAGACAGTAACCAAAATCAGACTAGCTTGGTCTAGTCAGAAAGGCACGAACTGAGGAAGCCTCTTGGATGAGAGGCGAAACGTCGTCACGGATATATACCAAGTCCAGTTGCACTTGATTCAACTCCTTTGGATGACCATGACCTGGATGAATGAGAACATTCACAGACAGTAACCAAAAATCCAGTAGACATAAAGGCTGGCACAGACACAGAGACAGAAAGACACACGCGCACAGAAAGACACACTTTGTTTCTTTATAACAAACTCATACAAACTCAGGCTCACAGACACTGGAGAGAAAATGCATGTAAAACTCAAACTCATAATGCCGCGTTAACCAAATCTTTACGGCCACCATGAATCTTTTCATATGGAGGATTGCATGATAATCACTTTTGCATTCGCAAGACAGTCTGTTAGGAAAATCAGAGTGCAATCTCTTTGTACTGCAGAGATTATGTGACAATTTGCCTAACTGGTAAGTTATCTTAGTGTGAGTCACATCTGCCAACATTTCCCTATATATCAGAAGTCACAGTGACTTACATATCATTTAAAAGTGAAAAATCCCACCAGAGATTTCAGACGTTCACACTGTTCAACTCTCTTCATCTCTTTATGTTATTATAATGTTCATACCCAATGACTGGTACCTTATCAGCATATAATGCAAATACAATAGGGGATAATAACATGAATCCTCCATTGAACAGCTATGACTGAGACACTGACACTGCATGCTCACAATTTAGGGTTGATTCTGTATGCACTGTAGTTTAGAAAGAAGAAGAAGAAGAAGAAGAAGAAGAAGAAGAAGAAGAAGAAGAAGAAGAAGAAGAAGAAGAAGAAGAAGAAGAAGAAGAAGAAGAAGAAGAAGAAGAAGAAGAAGAAGAAGAAGAAGAAGAAGAAGAAAGGATTTGTACAGTTTGGTTACAATGAAATTTGTTCTCTGCATTTAACCCATCCTATTGTATAGGAGCCGTGGGCAGCTGCAACGCCCGGGGACCAACTCCAGTTCTTCTCTCCATTGCCTTGCTCAGGGGCACAGGCAGGAGTATTAACCCTAACATGCATGTCTTTTTGATGGTGGGAGGAAACCGGAGCACCCGGAGGAAACCGACGCAAACACGGGGAGAAAACATGCAAAGTCTACACAGAAAGGACTTCGGATGGTCTGGGTTTCGAACCCAGGACCTTCTTGCTGTGAGGCAACAGCAATAATAACTGGGTCACCATACCACCCCTCATTTATAAAAGCATAATAAATAGTATTCAAGACGAACTACGTGTTATTGCTCCTTCAAAATAATTTGATAATGTAACTAAACAACATAACGCACTTCAGTGTGCATCACATAGCCTGTATCAATAGACATTAACACCATCATGCCAAGAATAGTCAAATGTATATTCATTGTGCATAGGATCTCTCTGTATGCATATTTTATTTTTTTTCTATCATCCCATCCACACATGGCCCCCTAACCATCAGAACCATTTGCCCTGCAAATCTTTATTGTACCTCGGAAATTAAAGTATTGTATGCTGACTGTACCTTTAATTTTCTGCTGTTTTTGTTGTGAAAGATTTGGATTGATCGTTTGAGAGCAGAGAGACAGGGTGAACACTGAAAGAAAATAATGGCCACATTTTGATTCTTTAATAAAAAAAAACATAGTAACAAATTGTTGGGTCAATCAGTATTATGTTAAAGAGGACTGAAACAACAAGATAGAGGCTCATCAGAGTGGAGATTCAACAGGGAATTGCCTGTGATCACAAGCATAAGAAATGGGACATTTAGTGATACTGCTTTTATCTCATTAGTCATCAAGGCCTAGTCATCCATCTATTGCCTAAAGGAGCCAGTATGGCTGTTACACCATTGCACCAGCAAGTAATTAACTGCCTGGCATTTCTCACAACCAAGATAAGTCGGCAACAGCAAGTACTCTTTCGGCAAGGACTTTTCATAGTTAGGCTTGTAATGGCTGCAATGGATTATAAGACTAAAGGGTTTGGGTCCAACCAGGGCCGCCCATAAGGCATGAGGGCCAAAAATAATCATGTTCATCCTAAATACAAGCAATGATAATGGCAATACTTGCCAGTGAGTGTGAACTGGCTAAACAGATAGACTTTAAAGACATTATAAAGAACTTTGCATCCAGTAAGACAAGGAAGATGGCTATGTAAGAGGCAAAGACGAAGTCATATGGTAAGAAATTGCATTTTCTACTAAGAAATATGTGGTGTAAGTGTAGCAGACCTTTGCTGACCTTGGTGTGTTTGTGTGTCAAAGAGTCCTGTTATGGTGTGTGTGTGTGTGCCTATAACTATGTAGCACTCGTGTCTGTGAATGTTCTCATTCATCCAGGTCATGGCTATCTAAAGGAATTGAATTGAGTGCAACTGGACTTGGTATATATCCGTGAAAACATTTCGCCTCTCATCCAAGAGGCTTCCTCAGTTCGTGCCTTTCTGACTAGACCAAGCTAGTCTGACTGGCTGGTGATGAAACTCAGATATTTAGCCTCTTTGGAGTCGTTATCAGAGCTAACGATGTCCATGGCTCTTTGTGTTCCGATGTTTAGCAACGCCCGTCGTTATCAGAGGTACTGATATGCGTGGCTCTTTTATGTTCCGATGTTAAGCAGCGATGGTCATTGTGGGTGTTAGTTTCGACTTCGCTAGTGCTCCATTCAGTGGTCATGAGTTGTTGGAGCCGTTAGTGACCGACTGTTGTTCTTGGAGGCTAGGCTTCTTGAGTCTCCTGAGTAGAGATGAAAGGACGGCATTGTAAGTGGGAGATAGGTGGTGTCGCAGACCTCCTCCTCTGTTGAGAGATGGTTTTTCCAGTTTCGCATAGATGGCTTCCTTCACCCCTCTTTCAAACCATCTATCTTCCCTGTCCAAAATGTGTACGTTGCTGTCCTCGAAGGAGTGTGTCTTCTCCTTTGGGTGTAGATAAACTGCTGAGTTTTGTCCTGAGGAGTTTGGCCTTCTGTGTTGGGCCATCCGTTTGTGTAGTCGTTATTTGGTTTCTCCTATGTATAGGTCAGTACAATCCACATTGCACTGTACAGAACATCAGATTGCTTTTCCGGGTGTGTGGTACACGGTCTTTGGGATTAACCAGTCTTTGTCGGAGTGTGTTGCTGGCTTTGAAGTATACCGGGATGCGGTGTTTGTTAAAAATTCTCCTGAGTTTCTCGGAGACCCCAGAAACATACGGGATGACTATGTTATTCCTTCTGTTCCTTTTCTCCTCGTCACTCACCTGGTTGGTCTTTTTGGAACGTGTTGCAGTTTTCACAAAGGTCCAACTGGGGTAGCCGCAGGTTTTTAAAACTCCCTTCAGGTGTTTGTGTTCTTTCCGTTGGGCCTGAGTGCTGCTGGGCACATTGTCAGCTCTGTGTTGCAGAGTTCCGATGATGCTCAGTTTGTGTTCCAGAGGGTGGTGTGAGTCGAAAAGCAGATATTGATCTGTGTGTGTAGGTTTCCTGTAAACCCCAATGTGGACGTCACAGTCCAAGAAGGGCAAACTGTTGTTTGCCCTATGTAGCACTCGTTACTAAGTCTCTCAGTTTAGATATGTGTTTAGTAGGAGAGAGACACATGCATTGATATGAGTAAAGCAGATTTTTTTGTTTTGGGGGGGGAGCATTCACTGGACCTTTTCAGGGGTCTAGCCATTTCTGTGGGTGGGCCTGGGTCCAACTAAACAAACTCAGTAAAGTGCGTGGCTCCATCCATAATTAACAAAAGTGCATCGCTGCAGGTCTGGTGGCAGATTGAAATCAAAGAAATTAACCGATAAGCGTGCACAAATTTGAGTTAAAACCAGTTTTGCTCTATCTTCTGGATTGGACATGATGACACCCACGCAGTATGCAAGTATTATTTACAAAAGATCTTTAATAAAAACAGCATAAGACAATTATTGGCCATCATACCAGGCATTAACATAATTCTTTCTACAGGTCAGTGTTGTTAATTGGCGAATGCAAAGGATGGAGCTACTAAAATGACACATACCAACAATTGAAATTTTATTGTCACACAAAGTTTATGTGCTACTGTACTAGCTGTTTTTTTTTCCACCAACCATTTATTGTCCAATAGTTTTACTGTGTTGTGCTTATGGCATGCTGACTGTGTGTTTGCTGCAATCAAACATTCAGCTTCACAGTATCAATATGCAAAAGGTCTACACACATTTTTTTATATATGTATATCTATATATATGTCGGGCTGTCCAGGGTGTCTCCCCGCCTGCTGCCCAATGACTACTGGGATAGGCTCCAGCATCCCCGCGACCCTGAGAGCAGCATAAGCGGTTCGGATAAAGGACGGATGGATGGATACATATAATGTGTGTACATGGCTGTCTCATAAAGAATTTACTTGACCAACTGGATTATTTTGCTCCTTATTTGTTGAGCACTTTCCCTACTGTTGAGTGTTATATACACCCACCCACCCACACACACCCACCCACACATATACACACACACACACACACACACACACGTATCCTTTTTTTCCACCAGAGGTATGGTGATTTGAATCCTATATCTGCTCTTCCCACCTTAAGACTTGTATTTGGTTTCAGATTTTGCAACTGTGAGAGATGTGGGAGTAGAGACACAACTTCTGTTAGTTTTTTTGACAGTTTTCACATACTTTCCTCCTGTGAGACCTCATGTAAACAAATGTAGGTGGGGTTTGATTGATACTTTGCTGGTGGATTCAGTAAAGTTTTTTTTTTTTTTGGCCTAATAAATATAATCCCAGTGCAGAGTCATCACAAAGGGACCAAAAAGAAACAGGAAATTTCACTGAGGCAAAAGTACAATTTCCAGCAATGTAAACCGTTCAAATATATCTTATTAAAACTTAACAAAAACATTAACTTATAAGACAAAAAGGTTCTTTTCAATCAAATACACACAAATTTAAGAAAACATAAATTAATTCAATTTTCAGTTGATTCACTCTGACTCCCGCCATCCTCTTGCATTCCTTCCAAATTTGTAAACCAGTCTGCGTCCGTCCACTCGTTCTAGGATTTCCCTTTTGTAGTAATATCTGCAATACAGGACACAAGAAATAGTTGAGAAGAGTTTCATCTCTATTCAAACATCAACGATTACAGATTATTTGTATGCTATTAACATGGACAACTGGAATACATAAAACATATCAGTCTAATTGCTTAATGTTATCTATGGGATTAAAATGTTTTTTCATTTTTTTTAAAAATATATCAAAAATAAAATTAAATAATATAATGATAATAATAATAATAACAAAATAAAATAAATATCATCCAACTAATTTCAATATAAAGCTTGCCTGCTTTCATAATGTCCTTGTAATGTTACAGGTTGCATACTATGGAATTGGATTATTGTGATGAAAAAAGATAAAAGTATTTGATTTACATTTGATGCAACTTGGATTATTAAATCTTGTTTTGTGGACCTTGACATTCGAAGCTAGAATCCAGTGAAAAAAACTGGTGATGTAATCGAGATACAAGTTCTTGAGTTGCACCACAGCGCTAATGACAAATAAGATTTCAACTCAGATAAAAACATTTGAGAGACTGAAGGGGAACTTGAAATGCTTTTCACGTCGCTTAATAAAACACAAGTGATGGATCGAAATCCTTCAGAAACTAATTGCATCATCTTTCCAACTTAATTTGAAGACAAGGTAAGATAAAATTGAAGGTGTATTGTATGTAGCATGAAGTAAGAGACATTATTAGGATAACTTGTCAAGTTTCTTTCAAGATGTCAAATTTGTTTTTGCAATGTTAATAACTACTCTCTATGACATGTAAGGAAAGGAGTTTCAAATAATAAAATGTGGTAAATGAGCAATGGCTATAGAAATTAATTGGATCGTGATATATGGTGTGCTTGCATGAGTTAAAACAGTGTTTGCTCATGCTTGGGTCTGTTTTTGGTGTAACTACATTTCCAATATCTACGCATGGATAACCATACCTCATTGCACGACTTAGCTTCTCATATGTCATGCTGCTGTTATTCTTCTTTTTACCCCACAACTGGGCCACAGCCTCTGACTTTAGGAAACGAAACACACCCTCTGTGCGGTCCTCCCATTTGATGAGTCCTGGGTTGCGCTCTGGGTTCAGTAAAATGTCCCTGATGAATTCCCACAAGTGTGTTCCTCTAGGATCTATGAACAAAAAAGAGGTATAGACAGTGGGTCCTTCCATGGGCACTGATACACAGTTTTATTGCATCTTTCTCCTCTTCCTTTCTCATTTTGTCTTCCTACCATCCCTCTTTCTGTCTCCACATAGATGGATAGATAGATAGATAGATAGATAGATAGATAGATAGATAGATAGATAGATAGATAGATAGATAGATAGATAGATAGATAGATAGATAGATAGATAGATAGATAGATAGATAGATAGATAGATAGATAGATAGATAGATAGATAGATAGATAGATAGATAGATAGATAGATAGATAGATAGATAGATAGATAGATAGATAGATAGATAGATAGATAGATGTGATTTACATATTGATAATTAATAAATATTGATTTTACTTACTGTGTTTTTTGACCTGATAAGGGCGTGTGTAAGACCTTTTAATGTCTGAAAATAGACAAACAGGAACTGAAAAAAAAGAATCCTTCTACACACCATACAATCAAGATCACTTTTACTGTGCATCTCACTGGAAGTGTTGTATAGGTAGAATGAGTAGGATTGTCCTAAAAATCAGTGTATAGACTCATTCAAAAATAATCCCTCTCAATCATCACTTATGATCCACCAGACATGTGTGGTGGTGCCTGCAGAGACCCTGTCCTCTGCCTGTGTTTACTTATTTTGTTGTGTACGGGACGTCAAAGCAAGAGAGGTGAGATTGAGATGGTTTGGGCGTGTGTGGAGGAGAGATGCTGGGTATATTGGGAGAAGGATATTGAATTTGGAGCTGCCAGGGAAGAGGGAAAGAGGAAGCCAAAGAGGAGGTTTATGGATGTGGTGAGAGAGGACATGCAGGTGGCTGGCGTGACAGAGGAAGATGCAGAAGACAGGAAGAAATGGAAATGGATGATCCGCTGTGGTGACCTCTAAGGGGAGCAACCGGAAGCAGTAGTAGTAGTAGCTGTGTATGGGACGTTTCTGGGCATTAACCTTTGGGCAGCGGAACTCTATAAAAACGTAGCAATCAGGTACCAGATTGAGATCTTAAGCACACATCCAAGAGGAAGCTACAACAATGACAGGCACAGCACCCCAAAGAGGCAAATATAGTGAGACAAAACGCCAAGCAGACAAAGCTCGTTCCAAAATGAGAGTGAATCTGGGGTTGGCTTTCACCCGCTGGCAAGCACTGAAGGAGAGGATGGGAATGGAGAGTGACGTGGAGTTTGCCTGTATACTGGGATGTGTTCTGGCAACTTGGTAGGGGGCATATCCTTCCGGTGATGTTGAGTCGGGGAGGAGGGGCCAATTTTGAATGTTGTGTTTACAAACCACAACCAAAAAAATCCTACTCGCTCCACCTTTAACGAGAGCAAACAAGGTGCCCAATCATTGATGTGACTACACAACTGGTTTTCACGGATGTTATTTTCAGTATTTGGCTTGCAACACCAATGTCTGCTTTCCTCCACTGGTTCTTTTACCAAAGGAGCTATGGGTTTATTAGCTGAATTCAAATAGCTTGAATAGTTGGTTTTATGTGGGCCATATAATGCATCCCTTACCAGGGCTTGATGGAGTTGGTGATTCAACAGGTGGAAGGGGTTGAAGTGAGGGATCATAGATTTCTAAACAAAGGGGAAAAGCACATATCAATCAGTTAAGTAGTCCATCTAAATGTAAGGGCAAATTATATGCATGGTTAATTGTACAGTAATACTGTAGGTATATTAGCGTATTTACCTGCAGGTGGATAGCTGGTCTCAGGAAATGAACAAGAAAAATCTACTGGAGAAGGAAGAGGACAAACATACATTGAATGTGATAAAAAGGTTTCTTTATTGGGCGTTATCAAGGGAATTTAATTGGAATTTGTATCATCAGTTACATTCACTGGAGCAAACATGAAAATACCCATCCCTGCTGATTGCTTGTGGGTTGATTGATTCTGAGTAGATGTGTATGGTTTATAGTATGTGGCGCACTTCAGTTTCAGTTTGATTGACACTTACATTCTGTTGGCTTGATGTCAAGTTGCCCTAGGTCTACAAGGTGCTGTCCTGTATGAGGATGATTAGAGAGTGAGGAAAGTCATTAGTACAGTACTAACTGCTGCAGTAAAGGTTATTGTAGACTGAGTCCTTCTCAGTTCCACCCCTGGAAGGTAAAGACTGAGACCTACGAACTCCAGTTCTTTCATAGAAATCCCAATTATATATGTATATACCTGAGCCAGTTTTCAATTTGCTTCCCCGGGTCTTTATACCCATCTACCTTTATAGACTGTCTCTGAAAAGAGAAAATGGTGAAACCATCATCCTATTGCCTTTTAAGTGAATACTTCTTACTGGGGCTCTAATCAGTTCTTAGCAACCTTCAATCAAGTCCCTTTTTCGCACCCACCTTGAATTACTTATCCCTTATCACCATTGCCCATTTTCCATACCATCATCATTAAGGCAAGTTCCGGTTATTCGGTCAACAGGAGACACTTCGCTCCGAAATGCCTTCATCTTTGAGAAAACTATTTTCTACCAATTGTATATGTCCTTTATCATGCATGTAAATAATACCAGGAAGACATATTTCAAACTGAAACATGATCTTGAACTATGAATGTTCGCACGTTAGCTTCACATATTTACACAACTTCAAACAATCCTATTCTGGGGGAATTAACATGATGTCATAATTCATGTGGACTTCTCTCCAAAAGGTGCTGAAACATTGAAATAAAATATTCAGCTGTAGCTATTATGATCTTGAAGCGAGAGGAATTCTAACATTTTGTAAACACACATTGTTTGAGCAGTGCATCTATGTATACATGTAATATGACATATCTATTCAAGATGACTGTCTATTATGCCAACAAAAGTTACCAAAAAATGAGTGTTCTCTTTGAGAAAGATTAAATAGATGGTTAAGATTTATTGACATAAGGTGTTGTGAGTTACTCACTTGTTGTGTCATCAATGCATGGACATTACCTTCTTTGGCGAGTCCCATGGTCAAAGATCTGGCTGCTAGTCCCAGTGAGTGGGCACACAAATGGACAGCAGTAAATAGGGACAGCTAATGAAAACATTTTAGGTTAATATTAAAGGTAGAACAGTAGGATTTGTTGTTTGGGGTTTGTAAACACAACGTTCAAAGTTGGCCCCTCCCCCCTGGCTCAACGTCTCCAGAGGGACACGCCCCCTGAGCGCAGCTGCCAGAACACATCCCAGTGTACGGGCCAACGCCGCGTGGCTCTTCATCCCCATCCTCTCCTTCAGTGCTCGCCAGCGGGTGAAAGTCAACCCAGATTCACTCATTTTGGGTCGAGCTTTGTCCACTTGGCATTTCGTTTCGATATATTTGCATCTTTTCGGCACCATGTCCGCCATTGTCGTAGCTTCCTCTCGGATGCGTGTTTATGATCTGGATTTGGCACGTGGTCGCTAGGATTGAGGGATTATTTGTGTACGATAAGCGGTTTGGATAATGGATTGATGGATGGAGTCTATACACTGATTTTTAGGATAATCCTCCTCGGTCTACCTTTAAAACATGCACACAAAAAAACCTTAACCACGCAGAAAATATAGCATCTTTCGTGTATTTCCAAAGGTCATCCCTCCTCTAAAACCCCTCTAGATATTGGATCTACTTCTTTGCGTTGTTTAAGAACAACGATGTTAGACTACTCACTGGAACCTGTTCTCATTACTCATTTTACCAACTGTAGTGTGCTCTCTGAAACAAATGATAGGCTGCCTGATATGTGTTTTGAACAGGCTCCTGTGTGTAGTAACACACCGGTGTTCTTCAAGAACAAAAAGTAATTCCAAGAAATAGTGGTCTGGGAGGAGAATTGTGCATCGTAAATACGTGAAAGATGTTTGGATTGTTAATATTGTTGTTGTTGTTGTTGTTATCTGATGTTGCGTATTTTACAATGGCTTAAAATACTTTTATTTGCTGTCCCAGTTTACTGCTGTTCATTTTTTTGTGCCTGCTCACTTGGGCTGGCTGCCACATCTCTGACCACTGGATTTGCCAACCAAGGTAATGCCCATGCATCAATATCACCACTATTATTATGTTAATAAAGCCAAAGCAGCTGATTCAGTACACAACTGTACTTTTTGCTTGTTTCCCCTCAGTCTGCTCTCAAACGTACCACCCCATTTGAGCTCTGTAAGGCTATGAAAGAGGATGGGTCCCACGTTTCCAGCAACGCGGATGAAGTCCTGGTAGCTCATGCTACAGAGCTGGCGGCCATCCACGTCAAAGCTCTGGAAGGGAATGTTGGAGGCATCGATCTGGTGCATGTCCATCACCTGCTGCAGCCACTCCCACACTTGGTACTTGCTCCAGTACTGAGGCTGGGAGTCATGTGACCACAGGCGACTTGTGTAACTGGGCATCATTGAAACTGGGGGTTAACAAGAGATCAAAACCGAAATGGATTAATACATTTCTATATTCAAAGTTATTTGCCGTTAACTAAACCAGCAGGGAGGTTTGCCAAATGGACCATTGCTCTACTTCTCAACAGGGAACCATAGAAATCAAGCATTGTAACTGAGAGCCATGGGGTTGTCAGGTAGGGAACACAGTGGACAACATCAGTTGTCGTTTGTTGAACAGATATTCATTTAGCATGGCATGCGCATAGCCTCCCAAGAGCACAGGCTTTTCAACGACAGAGTCTCTGAATTGGTAGCAATCAGAACTGTTCAGCAGAACGAAATTATCGCATTTCCTCAAGGCATTTTGAAGACAATAGTCATTCAAGACAATTTAATTAATTGATGTACTCCAGTTAAAAGTGCAAACGTTATGGCTCGTAGAGTATAGGCCTCATGAAGACTATCAGCATGTGTTTAAGTTTTGTGTCAGGTCCCTCACCATCAGGGTAAGCGTTTGGGCTCCAGGTAGTGGATAGCTGGCTCTCAAGGGTGGTGGTGGGAGTGATGCTCATATTGCACCGGCTAAATTATGATGCACCATGGCCCAAAGCTGGGTGTGAAGACCAAAAACACAGTGAAATATTGTGAGTAATTTTGGAGAGAAGTTGAGAGGATAAAAAAAAAGTTTTCATGCAAAACACAGATACACACAAAGATCAAAGAACCAGCATTGACAGTACTATTTACAATTGCTAGTGTTGCCTTTGTCTGTCTGCCAATACGGACAGGTGAACTGGCACACCTACATCAAACAGACCCATATTTAATTTTATTTGCTGCAGCTGTGTTTATCCTGCTATGCATACATCAGAGTACCAAGACCAGCCTGACATGTTTTTAATCTTTACTTCACTTTTAACCTATAGATGTCAGCAAACTCACTAACATGGTCTTGAGTTTAGTTACTCTTCAAAGATTAAAAAGGAGCTTTTAAAAGGAGCTTTGTTCCTTCTGCCATTGAAGATCTCAACTCACTGGACCTCTGAACCTTTATGTTAATGTATTGTTGTCTCCCTGTCCTACGTATGTCGTATGGTATGTTTAGTATGTGTACATGTATTTACTATATGTGAGGCTCAGATATCCTCTAAGGATAATTATCTATCTGTTGCTTTGAAAAAGGTAAGCACTGCACCCTCAAGGTGTTGAAGTTATATATATATTTTAGAGATCAACTTTGTTGGAAGTTTTGTAGTATGATGGCTACTGATTTCCACTGAGAGGTCTGACAGTGACATTTTCATTTATGGATCAATTTAAACCTCGTTGCCTCCCACTCTGCATGTTTGATCGCTCTCAAATGCCTTTTTTTCTGTACTGTGTAAAAATATAATTAAAAATAGCAATGTGCTTAGAGCTTAAATACAAATACATTTGCTTTGTGTTTGAATAGAGTTCCTTAGAATTGTAGCAGCTGTACAAATGACTTATCCAGACTGTGAAAGATCAACACTTATTATGCAGTCAACCCATTTTATTACATATGAGTCATGTCTGCAAGTTTGTCTGAATTAAATTCCATGTAACTTTATCCTTATCTATTAAGGGATTGAATACTGACAGCATCAAGCATGACAGAAAATGGGAGACAATTTCCTATCAACCTTATTATACACATTAAGGTCAATAAATCTTATGGTAAAATTAGCTACTACTGAATCTACCTTGATTTTGTACATCCATATTTTGTATGGCTACACTATTTACATGGCCTTTTTTTTTCTCTGTGTTCATAGTTTGCTAATTCAAAACAGCAGTCCGTTCAATCTGGTTGTCATTTTGGAAATTAAAACCGTGTTGGAAAATACACTGAGTAAAATCCAATTATTTGAAACATGACACCCCGTAACTATTCTCACCCAAGCATCATGTGCGCAGTGTGAGTTGAAAAATAGTAAAAAGAGGAATAGTGCTTGTTTGAATTACCTGAAAATATAACATTGTTACGCAACGGTCAGGTTTTACAATATCTGGTAATGATTAACATGGCAAGCAACACCAGTTTCACTTTGATAAACAAAGAAACCTTTTCTTTGCAAGATGACCCGCATTTCAACTCTGCTGCGGATCACTGCTAGACCTTGTTGATAACTTTATTATGATGGTTATAAAAGCCGACACCTGAAATCAGCTTACTCAGAGTCCCTTCATGTAGTTTTTGGAGGTAGGCATATAACTTTGCAGAGGTGACAAAACAAAAAAAGAGACAGAAACCAGAATGAGCTCCAAATTAACATCCTGAGTATGTATCGTAAGAAGCTGAGTCAAGTTTCTTGACTGAGATTTTCCCAGGAGATAAGCATGTGGCCCACTCCAGATCAGCTGTCTACTGCTCAGTCAAAGAGTCATCAAAACACTAACCGTCTCTGCCACAGCCATACTGGAGCACGAAAACCCCCTGTAAATCAGTCTGCAGTGTACGTTACTCCATATGCCCTTCATCATGATGAATTATTTCCTGTGCTTTGTCATAACTAGATTGCAGGAGCGTTGAATCTACCCTCTGTATAACTGGCAGTTTCATTTCGCTTGAAACCTCGCCAAAACAACAAAGAACCGAAAACCTAAATTCAAAATTCATTCCCATGTGGCAAATTTGGCCTTGCCATTTGGTGAACCGCTAATTTAGGAAACAGCACTGCTAATATTTCCCAAAATGTGTTGAATAAGGATAAGAGAAATGCCTGATAATAAACACATTATCGTGGTGTAAGATTTAAAGGACTACCAGCAATTTGAAAATGTCTTAATAAAAGCAGGATCCGTGTGCTGTTGGGTCTTTTCAACAGTGGTGGCCAGTTTTAAGAGTACAATCTTGATTAAAAAAATTAATTAATGTGGCTACCATATACTGCTGTAGGGTTCTCCAAACACTTTCAAATAAAATACAAAAAAATGCTAAGCCACCCTTTCCAACCACTGTTTTGCTTTGATTGCATGTAGTCATTTTAAAATACATGTGCACTGCAGGTTGTCTGCATAGATGAGTGTAGTTTAGCCTACCAGAACTGGAGAATCGGGTCCAATCAGGCCTGTGACCAGATGTGTGGTGGTACGGAGTCTCCCTCTGCGCAGCTGGATAGGGACCGATGAAGTTTCTGCAATATCAAATGCTCTCACTCACGTACTAGTTCTCGTGGGCACTTGTTGAGTTCTTTTTGCTTCTTTAAAAAAAGAAAACAGAATTTACAGGTGCCAACGCAGTGACAGTCTCGGTGCTGCCCCACTACAATGGGTACTTTATTCTCTTAACTTCCTGCTCCTACTCCTATAAGCTATCTGGCAAGCTATCATGGCACGAAGGTATTTGCATAGGAGTGGATTCCAACACACACACGCACACACACACGCACAGACATGCGCACACACCAATCAGCCACTACACCTCATACCCACGCAGCTTTTAAGTTTCGTTGGCTGTGTTCGTTCTCTTTTGCTTACATACACACACACACACACACACACACACACACACACACACACACACACACACACACACACACACACACAGCACTGACTTAATCGAGAAAACACTCTCAAACACACATACACAATCATGACAGAAGAAAACACAAATCCAAAAAGAGTGAGTGTTGTGCAATTATTGCTTAAAATAGATTTAGACCTTTAGAGAAAAAGTTCCCTTTGTGTTAAACCAAGCAAACATTTGTGTTGTGTATTTCATCATCAGGGACCAGATTCTGAAACTTTTATTTAAAAGTATCTTGTTGAGTGGCATTAAGAAAATAATTCATAAATACGCCAAACTCAGATTAAAAATGTACATGTCTGGGTTTTTTTGTTGATTAAAGAGCAGTATCTTTTTTCCTCTCGCTCTCTCTCTCTCCCTCCCTCGCGCTCTCTCTCTCTCTCTATCTGTGGCGTCTGGGGACCTTAATATTGCCCATTGGATGGTTAATTTCACTTGACTATTGAGAACAAGCTTATTTCGGTCTTGTTCAAAGCTGTTAATGATGTGACCAGCTCGCTGTCCTCAGTCTCCTCAACCTCTAATCTGCTCTCTCAACAGCCTCTCCCTACAGGCTGTGTGAAGACTGATGGGTGACAATTAGCTTTGGTGTGTGTTCAACACATCCTGGTGAGCAGCTACAAAACACCGACAGAGATGAAGGATCACAAGTGGCTTTATTGTACGTGGACTCTTTGCTGGGCTTCATTTGCATCGTGCTGAGCATTTGTATGATATTCACTGTCAAGTTAGTGTCCTTTCAACTAAATGTTACACACATGTTTACAGCAAATTAGCAAAGACGAGAACGTCAGGCTAAATTAGATGAGAAAGACCAATGCTTTATAAGGTGACTACTTTTTTTTAGCTTATTCAAATGGATTTTTTTTCCATTACTATTTGCAATGTTTCATTTTTTTTCTGACATTAGTCATATTGTAGCAAATATCTTTCCAAATACAGACTGGACAAAAATAGCCAAAACCAAATAAGTAGAGAATTTGATGTGTTAAAAAAACAAAAACACCTTTAGTGAACCTTGTCATGTACTCCTTAATTGACAATGATCAGAAGAAGTTCCAATGTTCTATTTTTGCTTGTCATTAGAGTTTGCAAAAATGTAACACCTCTGATCTGAGATCTAAACCTGACCTGTAGCATTGTAGCAATGCAGAAATCTCCTGGGAATAGCCATACATAGTAGCGGGGGGGGGGGGGGGGGTTAGGGCGCTAACAGCGTCATGTTGTTAATTGAAATGACTGGTTGGTTGTTGAATCGTATAATAGGCTAAAGCAGAGAGAAGTCTGTGAGAAAGCATGTTAGGCTTATTAAAATCCTTTTCCAAAACCAGTTCCATTGGGTAGAAGGGAAACAATAAGTGATATTAAATATACCTAAGGCGGCACGGTAGCGCAGTGGTTAGCGCGGTCGCCTCACAGCAAGAAGGTCCTGGGTTTGAGCCCCATGATGCTTTAACCACGGGGGTTGTTCCAGGTCGCCCTGACGTCCTCTGTGTGGAGTTTGCATGTTCTCCCCGTGTCTGCGTGGGTTTCCTCGGGTTCTCCAGTTTCCTCCCACAGTTCAAAGACATGTACGTCAGGTGAATCAGCTGTACTTAATTGTCCCTGGGTGTGTGTGTGTGTGTGTGCCCTGTGATGGCCTAGGGGTTGGTCCAGGGTGGCTGCCCACTGACTGCTGGGATAGACTCCAGCATCCCTGCAACTCTGAGAGCATGATAAGTGGTTTGGATAATGGATGGATGGAAATATAACTAATATTTTGTCTTTTTCCTTTAAGCCATTTTAACCATACCATTTCAAAGCATCTAAATACCGCAGTTTAAACGTCATCTCCTAATATCCAGTACGAAACAGGATTTGTATTTCCAACACTTCCAAATGCGCAGCATATCTTACTTGTATTATCCCTATAGGCCAGAAGCCACTCCTTGCAACGTATATAAATATAATCTACATACTGGTTCCGTTCCCCAAAGTCAGCGGAGATCTGCGGGGTTTTAATACTGCCCTCTGCAAATCTTCTCTCCCTCTCATCCTCTCGCTCTCCACTCTCACCCCTTCTCCATCGCACTCTCACTGTGATTTGGACTTGTGCCCACAGCTCAGCCTCAGAGGTAATGAGGAGATTCAGTATAAGCATGATGATCTCTGAGTGTTCCTCTACTATCCTTGTACCCACTCTTTTGGTGAATCTCACTACCCCTGATCTCTTTGCATCTCCTAGGTAGCCCCTACCCACATGGCTTATAGACGAGTTGCCTCCAGGCTTCCCTACGGCCCCCTCTGCTTCCTATTTGTAATTCCGATGCTATTTGTGGGCTGTTTTGGAGCAATTTTCCATCCTCCTTCTAAAGGGTAAAGCCCCTCCAGGGTGTAATTTGGGACCTAAGGCATGTTTGGTGACATCCCACTGTGAATACCTGACTAGATTTTACAGCAAAACAGATTAATATGCCTATCAGCAGTGAACTGGAGTCACACACGATTCATCATGGCCAATGACCTAGCCCTGTTTTCCCTACTCTCTCTCTCTTCTTTTTTTGCCATGTCACCCTCAATGTCTGCTATTTGGCATCTCATTTCATGGATCCTTGTTTTGCTTTTTCTGGGGTGGATAGTAGTTAGCATATGCAGAAGTCCACTGGAAGAACGGAAAACAAGGTGAAAAAAAAGGAGAACATATTGGGAAAGATTAAAGCCTGTCATATTAATGTCACTCTGTGTGAGTTAGCCCACTGACATGGTAAGAGGCAGCAAAGACAACCTGACAGACCATCACCTATTGTTGAATAGAGAGTCATGATGACGCTTAAGTCACCCTCTGATAATAGCAGACTACTGATCTGTGCACAGACCAATAACTTGCTTACTGATGCTGGGAAATATTTGAGATTTTCATGTTTGAGGTTGTGGTCAAAAATTCCTCATTGATAGGAGGGCCTGTCAACACTGTCAGTTAGAAGAATAGGTCGAGACAGGAGGAAGAGTGTACTGTGCATGCTCTAATGAACAGGAACTTATTAAAGGAAGTATGTCTGCTGCTATCCCACTTGCCTTCCCACTTTCATTAATGCTTATCACAGCCGTTAGTGTCATCTTTAATGCTTCCCATTTTGATTAACATATGATCCATGGGGGGGAAAAGGAGAGAATCATTTCATTAGCGTCAATTACTGCTACAAATGACAATTTCTCTGCCTAAATTGTAATTTTACGTTCCTTTCCTGTCAGAGAACAATGGCTATGTAATTACAGTAATGAGCGGCGCAACAGAGAAATGAATTATTCACATTCTTCTCCCTTTCTTGTTCTTTTTGAAATTCACCATGTCTATTTGCTCAGCCTCTGGCAGAGCCGTGTTAATCAGACTACGTAGAGTTCGTGAGCTGTGTGAGCTTGTAAAACGCAAGATCTGGGCACTGGGGTACAAGAGCATTTTACAGGCAAAATAAATATGTCTTTACACATACAATATAACAGGTTGATAAGACGAGGTAGAAAGTGGGTCTCTTCTCGGCCTATAGGTGACACTGTTGCCTCAGAAACTACCCTGGATAGCTGATAGCAAAACTAGCCAAACAGAATGAAATGCAGAGAGAAATGTGAAATGAAAATAGGTTGGTGAAACTTGCACTGGCACTCAGTAGCCACACCTACGGCTCATGCTGATCAATACGGTATGTATACTGTATATGCAACTACAATAGCAGAGAAGATGATAGAGAAGAAGACAAGAGCGAGCGAGAGAGAGAAAGAACAAGAGAAAGAAAGCAGACTCCAAAGAGCATGTGGCAGCCACAGTGTATTACTGAACAGGCACAGCTAGTGACAGCCCCTTGTGTTTTAATTAACACAACTCTGGGGCAGGCCACCGCCACCTAAATCCACTACGAGCAACTATGTCTCCTTGGGATCTATGTCCCAGCTAAAACCCAGTACAATACATCACTACACCAGCGCCTCCCCCAAACCAAGACAGAGAGGAAAATTGTACGGTGATATTTGGGGAGTAGTTTTCTACCTTAAACAGCAGTACGTACATTCTTCATCAATGATAAAAAAAAAAAAAAAAAAACAAAACAAAACTTGCTAAAACTGTATGTTTCTCCTTCAAGACGATGAAATTAACATGGGATTTTATTTAAAAAGATATTCTCAAAGGTGTTAACATTCACAGTACCATCACACACACACGTACCATTGAAAGCCACACCACCAGAACACTAATGGATCAAGTCTAAAATGGATAAAAAAATAAATAGTAAAAACATTATTTTTTGTTTGTTTAAAAGCTCAACTTGCTTTCCTCTCTCATAGAAAAGGAAAAACAAAGACAAACATAAGTGCTCAAAAGCAGGACTAAGGAACAAAATGTGAAACGACAATCTGCTGTCATACCGTTGCATTCTTTACAGCTGTACGAGCTGTGTTGATGCATGCACAATAATCCAGGTAAGAAAATCAAAGGAAGGTTGAATCAGTTTATCTGGACACAATGTTTATTGACAGATATGCTTCATCACTCATCTAAGTGACATCTTCAGTCTAAACTGACTGCAGGCATCCCCACCCTTACAAACAAGACAGCTGCATAACGACCAAAACCAACGACCAGTTTCATATGCAAATATGGGCGTGCCATTAACTAGAGCTTCAATGTCCTTGTGTACTATGACAGATGATTTGGGAATGTTTGCAATCCAAGCATTGCAAGATGATGACAGATGTACTCAAGGGTCACGGTCAAGGGCCACTGAGCTAACAAGATCCATCAGAAGGCACAGAGCCAGCTGTTGAACGACAAGAGAGACAAACACATTTTACAATTGATGCTTTGAAAGCCAAAGAGGAGCATATCGAACAAAGACTCGTGTCGCGTCTAGACGAGACCACTGTAGCTACATTGGTCCAATGAAATAATGGCCACGCATCATACAGATGTCTTTTGAAGATGTATTTTATATCTCTCTCTCTATCATCAGCAGACACCATGAAAACTACAAGAAAATAAAAGACAAAATTTAAAATACACATCTCTCATTCCGTTTAAAGTCTCTCAAGCTAGTGTCCGTTGATTTACTACTACTACTACTACTTTTTGCTGCTCCCATTAGGGGTCGCCACAGCGGATCATCCGTTTCCATGTCCTCCTGTCTTCTGCATCTTCCTCTATCAGGAACATCACCCTTTCAGCTCATGTATGGAAGAAAGATGAGAACCAAACTCACTATCCAGTCAAAGTTCACACCTGTGCAAGATCATGAACTGAGAGACAGAGTTGCAAAGAAACAGTTACACATGAAAACATATGCTGATGCCAAGAGACATGCTAAGACTCCTAATCTGCAGCCCGGAAGCCTTGTGCTTGTGAGAAACCCTATGCATGTCAAGAAAGGAAAGTCCAAGTTCAGTGAGTCAAGTCAAGTCAAGTCAAATTTATTTACATAGCACATTTAAAACAACCGCATTTGAACCAAAGTGCTGCACAAGCTTAAAATACAATATAAAATAAGTGATACATATGAATATGAAAAATATGTGTAAAGAAGACATAATAAAATAAAGACTATAAAATGTAAACAATAAAACATAAAAGTATATTTTGTGGTGACCCACATCTATATAATGAGAGACATTCACCTAAGAGGACGGTGTACCTTTAGGGAAGAGGCGAGGGGTCAGATAATGCACTTCCGCTTCCGGTTCACAGTTCAGTGTCGTTGTCGAATGTATGACATGCTAAGTTGGAGCTAGTAAACTACCTCGACTACGTCTACTCTCACGTCTCCTGTCTCGTTGTTTTCTAACTCCACATTGGTGACCCCGACGTGATCGAACTACTAATACGAGTATGTCTGACAACGTCGACGCCGGTGCTAACAACATGGCTATTGCTAACGCTAGCATTTACACCGCTACTGTGAAGCTACCCGACTTTTGGCAGCATAATCCACGGCCGTGGTTTCAACATGTGGAAGCCCAGTTCCAGCTGAGAGGGATAACGCAGGATGCAACGCAGTACTTCCACGTAGTGGCGGCGTTAGACGCATCGACAACGGCGCGAGCAAGGACACTGTTGGAAGCTCCGCCAGCTGCTGGCAAGTACGATGCTATAAAGACATTCCTCCCGAAACTATTTGAACTGTCGGAGCTGGAGAAGGCAGACCGTTTACTGTCCCCGAATGGCCTCGGCGACGGCAAACCGTCTGAGTTAATGGAAAAAATGCTGTCTGTGCTGGGATCGGCTGATCCGGCCTTTCTTTTCACACACATTTTTCTGAGGCAGCTCCCCGCACCTGTACGCACAGCACTGGCCAGTTCTCCTCTCGCCGCCTCCAAGGACTACCGTTCTCTGGCTGCTGAAGCAGACAGGGTTTTCCTGGCCAACCGGCAACAGTTTGTGCATGCCCTGCTACCCCACCAGACCGCCCCACCACCACCTGTGTACGACTATATGGACACCGCGGCTGCGGTGACAGCCCGCCGCCAACCTGACGACGGGCTCTGTTATTACCATGCCAGGTTTGGGGCAAAAGCAAAACGGTGTCGCAAACCCTGCAGTTACAGGGTTCAGGGAAACGCCAAGGCCGGCGCTCGTTAACGGCTATGGGCGCCGGCCGTGACTGCAAGCTGTTGTTCATCAGAGACTCCTTGTCGGGCCGGCGGCTGCTGGTTGACTCTGGCGCTCAACGCAGCATACTACCAGCACAAGCTGTGAACACGATGACCGACAGTCACAGCCCCCAGATGGACGTCCATTCGGACGTACGGTATCAGACATGTGGACGTGTGTTTTGGCGGCCGACGTTTCGGCTGGGACTTTGTGATGGCTGCTGTATCCACCCCGCTCCTAGGTGCGGATTTCCTCTGTGCTTTCAACCTGCTGGTGGATGTTAAAAACTGTCGCGTGATTGATGCCGTCTCATTTGCGTCATACCCCTGCACGCTTGGGGGGGCTGGAGCGCTGTGCCTCGCTAACACACTCTCCACCGGGGATCCATACCAACGCCTGCTCGCAAATTTCCCCGAGCTGACCACACCCACCTTCTCCTCGGCGGTGGCCAAGCACGGCGTGGAACATCATATCACCACAGTGGGCCCCCCAGTTTACGCCCGGGCCCGACGCCTCGACTCGGCCAAGCTCGCAATAGCCAGGGAGGAGTTTTCGACTATGGAGCGCCTCAGCATTGTCCGCCGTTCTGACAGCCCGTGGGCTTCCCCTCTTCACATGGTTACTAAGGCCGACGGGGGTTGGCGCCCGTGCGGGGACTACCGTCGCCTAAACAATGCCACGACCCCCGACCGGTACCCCATACCGCACATACAAGATTTCTCTACCCACCTGGCGGGCGCTGCCATCTATTCCAAAATCGTCTTAGTGCGGGGGTATCACCAAGTGCCGGTCCACCCACTGGATGTCCCAAAAACGGCTGTCATCACACACCTTGGGGCTCTTTGAGTACTTACGTATGCCTTTCGGCCTTAAAGGGGCGACGCAGACGTTTCAGCGCCTTATGGATTCTGTGCTCCGCGACATGCCATTTTTGTTTGTGTACTTAGACGACATCCTCGTGGCCAGCGCGTCGGCTGAGGAACACATGACACACCTCAGACAGCTGTTCGACAGGCTCAGCGAACACGGCCTCATCATCAACCCAGCTAAGTGTCAGTTCGGGGAGTCGTCCATCACCTTCCTCGGGCACCACATCACTCCACAGGGGGCCGTTCCCCCCCCTGCCAGGGTTGAGGCTGTCACCATGTTCCTCCGCCCCCGCACTGTACAGTCGCTGCAGGAATTCCTGGGCATGGTGAACTTTTATAACCGTTTCCTGCCCCGTGCCGCCCACATCATGCGTCCCCTGTATGAGGCCCTGCGGGGTAAGAAGTCTAAGGACGAGCTGGACTGGTCTTCAGGGATGGACGAGGCTTTTGTGGCCGCCAAGACCGCGCTGGCCAATGCTGCGCTGCTAGCTCACCCGTCGCCTGCCGCCCCCATAGCCCTTACAACGGATGCCTCCGACTACGCCGTGGGGGCCGTGTGTGAGCAGTGGGTGGGGGGGGGGCTGGCAGCCGTTGGCATTCTTCAGTAAACAACTCCGTGAGAGCGAGCGCAAATACAGCACCTTTGATAGGGAGCTACTGGGTCTCTTCCTTGCAACCAGACACTTTAGGTTCCTATTGGAGGGCCGACAGTTCACCGCTTTCATGGACCACAAACGGCTGACGTTCTGTATGGCCAAAACCTCAGAACCGTGGTCTGGGCATCAGCAGCGCCATCTCGCGGCGGTTTCCGAGTTTACCACGGACATACAACACGTGTCGGGCAAGGATAACTTCGTCGCCGACTGCCTTTCACGGGTGGTTGTTAACGCCGTTCACTTGGAACTCGACTACGCCGCTATGGCAGCGGACCAAGCCAAGGACGCGACCGTTCAAGACTACCGGTCGACCCCTACGGCGCTACGGCTGGAGGACGTGACGTTCGACGCGGCCAACACCACCCTCCTCTGTGACATCTCCACCGGTCAACCGCGCCCCCTGGTGCCTACTTCCTGGCGGCGCCGAGTTTTCGACACCGTCCACGGCCTTTCCCACCCGGGAGTGAAGGCCTCGACCAAGCTGGTGAGCGTCAAGTTCGTTTGGCCCGGGCTCCGTAAGGATGTTAGAGCCTGGGCCGGCTCGTGTGTGGCGTGCCAACGCGCCAAGGTGCACCGCCATACCAAGGCCCCTTTGGCGCCGTTTGTGGTTCCAGAGAGGCGGTTTGACCACGTCAATGTTGACCTGGTGGGTCCCCTGCCCCCCTCCCGTGGTTATACGTTCCTCCTCACTATTGTGGACAGGGCCACCAGGTGGCCAGAGGCTATTCCCTTGTCCTCCACGACGGCAGCAGAGGTAGCACGGGCGTTCATCGGCTGCTGGGTGGCCCGTTTTGGCACGCCTGGTGACATCACGAGCGACCGGGGCTCCCAGTTTACCTCGGAGCTCTGGACGGCGGTCGCTGAGCACCTGGGGGTGAAGATCCACCGCACTACGGCGTACAACCCGCAGAGCAACGGACTTTGTGAGCGGTTCCATGACTTGAAAGCCGCTCTGCGGGCAAGCCTCAGTGGCTGCGACTGGATGGACCGGCTCCGGTGGGTCATGCTCGGCCTGCGTTCGGCCCCGAAGGAAGACCCCCAGACCTCCTCTGCTGAGCTGGTGTATGGCCAGCCCCTGCGGGTTCCGGGGGAGTTTCTTCCGGATGCTACGGCTCCCTGGTCGGTCGCCTCTCACCTCAGTGCGTCCCGGAGCGCTGCCGGTGCCTTCGCTCCCGTTCCGATGTCTCAACACTGCCTCCCCCGGTCCTACGTCCCCAAGGATCTGCCATCGGCGAGGTACGTCTTCATTAGGCACGACAGCCATCGGTCCCCGCTGCAGCCCCCATACGACGGGCCCTTCCGCGTCCTGGAGGCGGGGGATAAGAACTTTGTGGTGGACATGGGGGGCAGGCTGGAGCGGGTCGCTATAGACCGTCTCAAGCCCGCTCACTTGGACATTGGGGAGCCAATGCAATTGGCCCTACCCCCGCGGCGGGGACGCCCTCCTAGGTCGGCCCCGGCACCTGCCTCTGTTCCTGCTTCGGCCCCGCCTATGGCCCGGGTTTCGGCCCCATCTGTTTCCCCTCCTGTGAAGTGCAGCCGTTATGGCCGCAGGGTCCGCCCCCCGACTCGTCACCTGTTTTCCCCGTGACTTTGCACTATGTCATTGACTGTTCTGTTGTAGAGTCTATTTTTATGTTCATGACTTGCACTTTTGCTGTTTTGCATTGTTTTGTGTAGGTGAATTCTGGGGGGGCCTGTGTGGTGACCCACATCTATATAATGAAAGACATTCACCTAAGAGGAAGGTGTACCTTTAAGGGAAGAGGCGAGGGGTCAGATAATGCACTTCCGCTTCCGGTTCACAGTTCAGTGTCGTTGTCGAATGTATGACATGCTAAGTTGGAGCTAGTAAACTACCTCGACTACGTCTACTCTCACGTCTCCTGTCTCGTTGTTTTCTAACTCCACAATTTCCACAATAAAATCACGGTGTCAAACTCAACTTGAATTGAATGCCAGTGAGAACAGGTAGGTCTTTAACCAAGATTTAAAAGTCTCTAGGGTCTGAGCAGATCCTATGTGTATTGATAGATTGTTCCAGAGATCGGTGGCAGCTACTGCAAAGGCTCTGTCGCCCCTATTCGTAAGCCTGGATCTTGGAACATGTAGGAGCATCTGGTTTGTTTGACCTGAGTGCTCTGACTGGTGTATGATGATGTATTTGCTCAGATAAATAAGGTGGTGCCAACCCATTTAAAAACTTAAAAACAAGTTATAAAATCTTAAACTGAATCCTAAAACAGACAGGAAGCCAATGAAGGGAGGCCAGTACAGGTGTTATGTGATCACGTCGTTTCTTTCCTGTCAGAAGGCGAGCAGCTGCATTTTGTACAAGCTGCAGGAGATGAAGCAACGACTGAGCTACACCAACATACAATGAGTTACAATAATCCAAACGAGAGGTAATAAATGCGTGACTTACCCTTTCAAGATCATTTGGAGGGAGATAGGCCTTTACTTTTCCCAGAAGTCATAATTGAAAAAAAACTTGTTTTGACTAGTGAGGTTATTTGTTTATCAAAGTTAAAAGAGCTGTCAAAAATCACACCAATATTCCTAACAGAAGAGTGACTGTAGGAAGCTAAAGGGCCAAGAGCGCTACCATAACCATCCAGAAGATCAGGTTGTCCATATACGTACAATAATTTCAGTCTTAACCTCACAGCAGAAGGACCTCACAGTTACACACTAGCTGATGGGAAGACTTGAGGTGCTTCGCACTTGTACGCACTGCTGGAGACCTTCACTCTTCCAGCAGAAGATCAGAGGCCTATGGAGCCTTCTACAAGTGATACTGTACGAAATCTGAGCCAGCGGATCAGAACACAGCCAGCTTGGATCAAAGACTATGTAACTTGAGTACAAGAGACGTATGGCCTATTAGGTTAACATTTCAGAAGTTACTTGTTTGCTGTATTTGCTTCTATACCCGTTTGTTTTATATAGAAGTAGCATTTTTAAGAGAGAGGGAAATTTTGTGTTCTGAATGCTATTCCATTCCAAGCCTATATGTTCCACTAGGTAACTGTTGTGATACTGTTTGATCCTATGGGGTTAATAGAGATGAAGAAGAAGATGTAGCGCGTGATGAACTTGAGCTGACAGTCAAGTTACGTTAAAATATTCTCTGTTCCGTGCTTCTTTTTAATACCAATACACAACAAAGCTAGTGTCCGTTGATTAACAGGCCCAAATGCTAGCGCAACAGAAATGCGATGAAATCAAGTAAAATTGCTGAAAACATATCACATTGTCCACGTAAAGCCACATCAACAAACATTATACACAAATATAAAACATATGAAGGACAACTATCGTGTGCGCCTCTTGAACCACATGTAGAATAGTTATTTTGGGAGCTGTATACGGAGATAATCTTCCTCTGCATCCATGTTGGTTCTGACCCATATTGCAACGGCTATGCCCTTAACTAAACTCTGGTCATGTGACCCGTTACACTCTAACATCAAATACATCTTGCATAAAAGGTGTCGTATTCATTGATACAGTATAATGAATGAGGCAGTTTACGAATATTGTTTGTCTTTAGTGAACTCCATTGGGGCATCCTCATTACATCTCTGACCTCCAGTACTCCCGTACGTCCTATGTCATATCCTGTCGTATCAACTGTACGTCAAATGTCATATCCTGTCGTATCAACTGTAACGTGATAGGTTACAGGAATACTACATCTCCCTTCTTAAAATAACATGCCTTCATAAAATACAACACATTTGGCATTAATCACATTTCTGTTGCCCCAGTAAGTAGACCATGGTATGACATAAGTGCATTATTCTAAACATGGACATTTTTTAAAACACTAAATATTTCAAGGCAACAGTGAAAACATAACAATATTATTATATTATTATTATTATTATTATTATTATTTTACCATATGATAAACAGAACACTCGAACGATGTATACCCTTTAGGTAAGTAGGTAGGATAAAGAGGTAAGTATCATATTCAAATCTTGCATTCAGTATGGTCAGTGCAATTCAAAATACAACATAAGCACGATAAGCAGGTAATAGTAAACTTCAACTCTTGCATTTGGCATGTTCAGTGCAATTCTGAAAATGTAACGTTCAACATATGATTATTATTATTTGTCTTTTGATTTTTTGACAAATGTCCATAGGGCAGCGATCCGCCTACACCCTTTACATTTACAGGTCAAGGACCTTTCTTGGTTTAACTGCACGTCCAAACCTGGTAGTGTACGTGTATGAAGATGTAGTGTCCGGCGTTGACATCCCTTGTTCTGTACCATCATTTGGTTCTGGGTGTATTTCACAGCTTGTGTGTGTAGTGTTGTCCTTTGGCTGTAGCAGGTGATGCTGATTGCAATGATAGGCTTGACCTTCATCAGTGTGGACATTGTAGGATCTCTCTGTGTCTGCAGGCTCTGTCACAGTAGCAGATTTCCAGCATCCATTTGGCTGTTGGATGTGGACTGTGTCACCACACTTTAGTGTTGACAGTGGTCTTGCACTGAGGTCATAGTATTGCTTCTGTCTGTGCTGACACTGTACTCTCCTGGCATGCACAGCCTTTTGAAAGGCAACTTGTGGCTGGAGTTGTTTACCTGTGGTGGGAAGTACTGACGTCAGTCGTCGACTCATTAGCAGCTGGGCTGGTGACTTCAGGCCGTCAGCTGGAGTGTTGCAGTACTCCAGCAAGCTGAGGTATAGATCCTTTATTTCTGCTCTGGCTTTGTCCAGTGTCATCTTGGCTGTCTGGACAGTTCTCTCTGCAAGGCCATTACTCTGTGCATAGTGGGGGCTAGAAGTGATGTGGTTAAACTCCCATGCTTCTGCAAAGCTCTTGAAATCTCTGGAGCTATAACAAGGACCATTATCACTAATAACTCTCTCAGGTGTTCCTTGTCTAGCAATTATGGCCTTCATTTTGTGGATGCCTACAGACGAAGTAGTGTGATGTAGTCTTTCAATCCCAAAGTACTTACTGTAGTAATCTACAACTACTATGTAGTCTTGCCCTTCAGAAGTCAACAAGTCTGTACCTACAACCTGCCATGGCCTCTCAGGAATGGGATGTGAGATCGTTGGTTCTTTCATGTTTGAGCTGCAGTGCTCTATGCATATGGGACATCTCTCCACTACATATTCTATCTGTGCATTCATGCCAGGATAAAATAGAATGTCTCTAGGCCTTTGTTTACTCTTTTCTACTCCCATGTGTCCTGTGTGTAGAAGCATTTCTTTTCGTAGTGTGTGTGGAATGACGATTTTCTCACCTTTGAACAACACACCGTTGATTTCTGTGATCTCGTCCCTGTGATTCCAATATTCGGCAACACTGGGTGGACACATAGATTGTGCATTCTCCTGGGAACTGTCCAATGCTCTTAAACACATCAGAGTACTCAGCCATAATGTTAGTGGGTTCATTTTGTGCAGCATCGACAGATAGCACCAGTTTGACTAAACCCGTGTCTAGGCAGCCTTGCAGGCCTAGGACAGGTGGGCCCTGTGTACTGACTATGTAAAACTCTCACATGACAGTAGTGCCTTTGTACTTGCATTCTAGGTCACACATCCCTGTCAAATGCAGTGCTTGACTACCATATGCACTGAGTTTTATTTCTGCTGGTCTTAGATCTACATCTCTAAAGTCCCTGTCATAAATGTCTCTCGGTATTGTGTTTACATCAGCACCTGTGTCCAGTTTAAACTTCAGTTTGTGCCTTTTTGGTCCCAACTCCAGTTCAACAAATGCTTGCCTTTTGTCATTGTTACTGGCATTCTTAGTAACTGTGTCTATGAAGGATTCATCCTTGGTCACATTGTCATCTTCTACTATGCCATACACTTTTCCTGTGTATCTTTGTCGTTGTGGTCCTGTCTTGCAAGCTTTAGCAAAGTGACTAAATTTCTTACGCTTACTACACTGTTTCCCTTTTGCTGGACAGACCTCATCGTCATTGTGTTCACATGCACAATATCCACACTTCTAATTTCTGTATTGTTTGTGGTCATCATTTCCTTTGACATATCGTCCTTTGACATATTTCCTCCCTCTGACACACAAGTAGAGACACACACATTGCTGCGTGCTTGACCGACATTGCTGAGTGGATGGTGACACACCACCTGAAGCTCAATCTGGACAAGACAGAACTGATGTTCCTCCTGGGGAAAGGTTGCCCGCACCGAGACCTGGCCATCACCATTGACAACACTGTGGTGACGCCAACTCGGACTGCGAGGAATCTGGGTGTGATCCTGGACGACCAACTGTCGTTTGCTGCAAACGTTGCATCGGTTGCTCGCTCCTGCAGATTTGTCCTCTATAACATCAGGAGGATTCGCCCATACCTCACTGATGAGACGGCACAGGTGCACATCCAGGCTCTGGTCATCTCCCGCATTGACTACGGCAACTCCCTCCTTGCTGGCGCCCTGGCATTGGCCATCAGACCTCTGGAGCTTGTTCAGAAAGCTGCAGCTTGTCTGGTGTTCAACCACCCTAAGTTCTCCCACACAACTCCCCTTCTCAGGTCCCTACACTGGCTCCCAGTAGCTGCTCGCATCCAGTTTAAGACTCTGGTGCTAGCCTACAGGGCAGTGAAAGGAACAGCTCCTTCCTATCTCCAGGCCATGGTCAAGCCCTACACCCCCGCCCGACCACTTCGCCCTGCTGCCTCGAGATGCCTGGTTGCCCCGTCGCTCAGAGGCCCTTGCTGCCTATCGACTCGGTCACAGCTCTTTTCTGTCCTGGCCCCACTGTGGTTGAATGAACTCCCCACTGATGTCAAGACAGCGTAGTCGCTGCCCATCTTTCGGTGCAGGTTGAAAACTCACCTCTTTAAGAACTACTACCCTGTTACTTGTTCTTAGCACTTATTGTATTCACTCATTAAAAAAAAAATCTCTTTCTTGCACTTTTACTTTAGCACTGGTTTTGCTCTTAGATGGTTGTTGCTTGTTTAGATGCACTTATGATCTCTGATGACTAGTAGTTCTCCTGATTTTCCTACGTTAAATGCACTTATTGTAAATCGCTTTGGATAAAAGCGTCAGCTAAATGATTGTAATGTAATGTAAAACTGGTTGTTGGTTTCGGTCGTTATGCAACCATATTGTTATAAGGAGTGGGGATAACTGCTGTCAGTTTAGACTGAAGATGTCACTTAGCTGAGTGATGAAACGTTATCTGTCAATAAACATTGTATCCAGATGAACTGATTCAACCTTTGATGAACTGTATGAGCTGTTTCGAGGTTGGTAACAATGCTATGATTGCGACTATTCCCCAATCCTCTGTGAATAGTACACATTGCCATTGAAACTCAAATTAATGCTCATGGCAATTTGCATATGAACCCGACTGTTGTTTTCGGTCGTTATGACACTATTGGTGGGGATACCTGCAGTCAGTTGAGACTGAAGAAGTCACTTAGATGAGTGATGAAAAGTTTCTCTTTCAAGAAACGTTGTGTCCAGATGAACTGATTCAACTTTATTTGTGTTTCGGGGGTTGGCAAGTGACTGATACCTACTAGTGTGACATTCATTCTGAATTGATATTTAATTGTGCTTTACAATCCAGTCTGAAACTGTAATCCTATGAGAGCTTTTTGATGATCAAAATAGAGTATTATTTGAAAAGGATTCAACAGAGACTGGATCTTCCCATTCAGAAAATTTAAGACGAACAATCTAAAATGCAGGGTGTCTCCCTGCCTGCCGCCCAGTGATTGCTGGGAAAGGCTCCAGCATCCCCGTGACCCTGACAGCAGGATAAACGGTGTGGATAATGAATGAATGAATCTAAAATGCTTTTGTCTCCATGGTCTCCTGTATGACAAAATGCACCACATGGGAATGGAAATCAATAGAGCAGCTTAGAAGGCTTGAGCCATGCGATATCACTTCACCAACTTTGCTTTGATGATAAAGGTAAATATAATTGAGTCTTCATATGGTGTTGTCGTAGTAGTAATTTACCATTTGTGCTAATCTCATGATAGCAGTAAATTGCCACTGTGCTTCTGTGACATCAAGGCCAAATAGAAACCAGCTCTTTCTCTGAGAACAGATAGTCTGAGATAACAACTGCTTGGTATCTAACAAGCTGTTGTACACAAAACAGAGAACCTAGTCAAGGAAGAACCTCACCTCACCTGAATTTATCCACTCAAAGCATATTTGTGTACTCATGCCAAGCATAAAGTGAACTGAAGACAAAGATCGGGGCTCATTCCTTCTAGGGGGGTGACCCCGTATGCATATGTGTGGCTTTATGAAGACAGATTGCTGTAAAACTGGGTTCTTATTCTCACCAATGTTGCTGGCAAAATTGCCACAACACTTTGAGGGCCCTGTCCGGGATCCTAAACTTGATCCTTTTTCACTTTTTGGCAGGATCAGATTAAGTGCACAGAGCCGGAGCAACTGGGGTGACTCCATCTTCTACCCTGCCCAAAAGGATTGTAAGCAATACCGGGAGAGAAAGAATAACAACAATAAAATAAGTAATAATAATAATTTTTTTTAAAAAAACATCCATGTAGCACTTTTCTAAACAAGGCTACAAAGTGCTTCACAGAACAGAATAAAATAGTTAAAAATTAGACACACACAAAAAAAACATTGTGAAAGAATAAAAACACTAACAATAAAACCATAAAATAACAGGGAAAGGGAAGAAAAGCCATGAATGAAAGAATAATGATTTATTTTGAACATGTAAAGAAGCAGGCTATAACATACAGTTAATCCATTGCCAATAATCTGAAATGATCAACAAATCCACACATCAAACTCAGCGAACAAATCTCCATATACATCAGATTATTTGTTGCATGTATGAAAAGGAGTAGGAGGAAGTATATATTTATTTTTCCTACTATGCATTACAAAAAGAAAAAAAAATAACAAAAATATGACAATAAATAAATAAATAAAAAGTAACAACCCAGATATCACTCGGTGTCATATGAAGGAAAAAAAAATGATCAGGAATGTTTGGAGATAAGTAAAACTTTATCGGTTAACACAACTCTTCATCGTCCCCAATACCTCTTGAAAATCGGTCCTTTGTACTTCTTCTTGGACTGCATAATGTTTGTACTTTGTTTGAGTTTCATTTCCACAGATTGAAATGCCCATGCTCTTCAAAGTTGTTCGAACACAATTTCTTGAACTTTAATTTCTTTCTCAAATTATATTCCCCTTCTGTGTCTGAATTTTTTTTTTGTATATTACTCAGAAGTAGATTGTTGCTTGCTTTGAACATTATTTGTGCTGTTTTAAATTCTACTAAATCCCTGAACTTCAAAGCATCTGACTTTAAAAATAGCTTGTTTCCTTATGGCTCTTTTTTGTAGCATACATAAGGGTTGTAGGTGGTTTTGTAGGTGTTACCCCATACCTCCACACAGTAGATCAGATATGGTAAAATAAATGAACAATACAGAGTGTGCAATGATTTATGATCCAGAATGTGACTTGTTTTTCTCATGACAACAATGCTCCTTGCCAGCTTTGCTTGCATATATGTTATGTGAGGTTTCCAGCAGATTTTGTGTCCTAGTATCATACCTAGAATTTGATTTTCATATACATTTATTTTCATTTATGATTTATTGAATATGTATTTCATTTATAATTTATTTTCATATAAATTATGTTCATATAAATCAATGTGTTAATCAAAACAGTTACAAAAACAAGAGTAACAATAAAAACAATGTAAATAAATAGAAAAATGTCAAACATTTGTAAAAGCTTTCATGAAAAGAAAAATTTTAAGATGAGATTTAAAAGAAGCTACAGACTTGGTTTGTCTTAGCTGAATAGAAAGACTTCTGTAGTGTGGGGGCTGTAACAACTAAAGTTCGTTCACCCTTTGTGATGAACCGAGACCTGGGAATAACCAGCAGGGCTCCATCTGCAGATTGTAATGGTCGAGAGGGCATATACCAGGTCAGTAAATTGGAAATGTAAATAGGAGCAAGACTGTTTAAGGCATTAAAGGCGGCACTGTGGCCCAGTGGTTAGTGTTGTTACCTCACAGCAAGAAGGTCCTGGGTTCAAACCCCGAAGTTGTCCAACCTTGGTGGTTATCCCAGGTTGTCCTCTGTGTGGAGTTTGCATGTTCTCCTCGTGTCTGCGGTGGGTTTTTTCTGGGTGCTGCGGTTTCCCCCACCATCAAAATGACATGCATCCTGTCTGAGCCCCTGACTGAGGCATGGCAAGACGAACTGGAGTTGGTCCCTGGGCACTGCACGGCGGCTGCCCACTGCTCCTAGCTACACAGCTAGGATGGGTTAAATGCAGGGGAAGAATTACCCCATGGGAATTAATAAAGTAGTTAAAAAAAGTAATCTAAGTGAGCAATAAAATGTTAAAATCAACCCGAAATATAACAGGGAGCCAGTATAGGAAGACAAGCACAGGAGTGATATATGGCCATACCTTTTTGTCCCGATAATGAGCCGAGCAGCAGCACTTTGTACCAACTCCAGATGGTTGAGGGAGCCCTTGTGGATACCCGAGTAAAGTGCATTGGAATAATCAAGCCGCAAATAGATAAAAACGTACAAATTTTTGCGGACTGGCAATTGATAAAAATTACCTAATTTTAGAGATGACCTTGGGCTGGATAAAGTGTAAATGAACAATATGTTTGATTTGATTATCAAAACTGAGGTTAGCATCGATTACCACCCCAAGATTCCTAGCAGCCTGCTTAAGACTACCTGACAGCCACCAACATTAGTACCAAAAGGGCTGATAGAATTTGGGGGACTGAACAGAATGACCTCGGAATTGTCATTAAATTCGAGAAAATATTGGGACAGCCAGAATTTAATGTCAGAGGGTAAGATGTGAAATGTGCTAGGCCGCTAGGATCTGTGGGTTTTAGCAGCATGTAAAACAGTGTCATCAGCATAGAAATGGTAAAACAAATCATGTCAATTCAATTTTATTTTTATAGCCCATTATTACAAATCGCAAATTTGCCTAAGTGGGCTTTACAGCAATACAACATCTTGTCCTTAGACTCTCGCATCGGTTAAGGAAAAACTCCCTAAAAAAAGAAGAAAAAAAAAACAACAACAACACTTTAACAGGGAGAAAAAATAAGAAAAAACCTCAGGGAGAGCAAGAGAGGAGGGATCTCACCCCTAAGACTTACAGACGTGCAATGGATGTTGTGTGTACAAAATGTACAGAATACAAAATTGAAAGAGGATAACAGAATTATAACAGAATTATAAGATATATGAAGAATATGATGAGGATGGTGCCAAGCAGTGTCCGGAACTGATGGCAGCAGGCAGCCTATTCCACAAGAATGGGACCCGGTAGGAAAACGCCATGCCACCAGCTGACTTCTTAACTTTGGGTACACACAGGAGCCCTGTATTTTGAGAGTGGAGGGCTCAAGATAGAATGTATGGTTTAAGGATTTTATAAGTCAGCAGAAGCACCTTTAAGTCGGATCTAACATGGATATGAAGCCAATGAAGGGAGGCAAGAATTGGTGTAATATGGTAAAATTTTCTAGTTTTAGTTAGGATTCTAGCTAAACCCAGCCACTGAGGATGCACAAGCAAGTGCATCCTTAGTGCCGGTACCAAGCCCAGATAAATGGGGAGGGTTGCGTTAGGAAGGGCATCCGGCGTAAAGTCTTTGCCAAATCAAATATGCGGATCATAAATAAGATTCCCATACCGGATCGGTCGAGGCCCGGGTTACCAATGACCGCCACCAGTACTGTTAACCAGCAGGGTGCTGGTGGAAACTATGCTACTGTTGGTTGAAGGAGAAGGAGAGGGGGAAGGCATGTCCAGAGGCAGCTAGAGAGGAGGAAGGGTAGGCATGTGGCGGTGAGAGTTGGAACATTGAATGTTGGCACTATGACTGGTGAAGGGAGAGAGCTGGCTGACATGATGGAAAGAAGAAAGGTAGGCATACTGTGTATGCAAGAGACCAGGTGGAAGAGGAGTAAGGCCAGGAGTATCGGAGGTGGGTTAAAACTCTTCTACCATGGCGCGAATGGGAGGAGAAATGGGGTAGGGGTAATTCTGAAGGAAGAGTATGTCAAGAGCGTGCAGGAGGTGAAGAGAGTGTCAGACAGAGTGATGAGTATGAAGCTGGAAATTGAAGGTGTATTGCTGACTGTTATCAGCGCATATGCCCTGCAAGTTGGGTGTGATATGGATGAAAAGAAGAATTCTGGAGTGAGTTGGACGACGTGGTGGAGAGGGCACCCAAGGAGGAGAGAGTGGTGATTGGAGCGGACTTCAATGGACATGTTGGTGAAGTGAACAGAGGTGATGAGGAGGTGATGGGAATGTATGGAGTCAAGGAGAGAAATGTGGAAGGACAGATGGTGGTCGATTTTGCGAAAAGGGTGGAAATGGCTGTGGTGAATACATATTTCAAGAAGAGGGAGGAACACAGGGTGACGTAAAAGAGTGGAGGGAAGTGCACACAGGTGGACTATATCTTATGTAGAAGGCGTGATCTAAAAGGGATTGGAGAATGCAAGGTGATGACAGCGGAGAACGTAGCTAGGCAGCATTGGATGGTGGTCTGTATGATGACTTTGGAGACCAAGAAGAGGAAGCGAGTGAAGACATAGCCAAAGATCAAATGGTGGAAGTTGAAGAAGGAAGACTGTTGTGTGGAGTTCAGGCAGGAGTTAAGACAGGCACTGGGTGGTAGTGAAGAGTTGCCAGATGGCTGGACAACCACTGCAGAAGTAGTGAGGGAGACAGCTAGGAAGGAACTTGGTGTGTCATCAGGACAGAGGAAGGAAGACAAGGAGACTTGGTGGTGGAATGAGGAAGTACAGCAAAGTATACAGAGGAAAAGGTTGGCAGTGGGATAGTCAGAGAGATGAAGAAAGTAGACAGGAGTACAAGGAGATGCAGCGTAAAGCAAAGAGGGAGGTGGCAAAGGCAAAGGAAAAGGCATATGGTGAGTTGTATGACAGGTTAGACACTAAGGGTGGAGAAAAGGACTTGTACCGATTGGCTAGACAGAGGGACCGAGCTGCAAAGTATGTGCAACAAGTTAGGGCGATCAAGGATAGAGATGGAAATGTGCTGACAAGTAAGGAGAGTGTGCTAAGAAGGTGGAAGGAGTACTTTGAGGGGCTGGTGAATGAAGAAAATGAGAGAGAGAGAAGGTTGGATGATGTAGGGATAGTGAATCAGCAAGTTCAGTGGATTAACAAGGAGGAAGTGAGGGCAGCTATGAAGAGGATGAAGAGTGGAAAGGCAGTTGGTCCTGATGACATACCTGTGGAGGCATGGAGATGTTTAGGAGAGATGGCAGCGGAGTTTTTAACTAGATTGTTTACGTAACACAATCTTGGAAAGTGAGAGGATGCCCAAGAAGTGGAGAAGAAGCATACTGGTACCGATTTTCAAGAACAAGGGTGATGTTCAGAACTGTAACAACTACAGAGGTATAAAGTTGATCAGCCACAGCATGAAGATTTGGGAAAGAGTAATAGAAGCTAGGTTAAGAGGAGAGGTGATGATCAGCGAGCAGCAGTATGGTTTCATGCCACGAAAGAGCACCACAGATGCGATGTTTGCTTTGAGAATGTTGATTGAGAAGTATAGAGAAGGCCAGAAAGAGTTGCATTGTGTCTTTGTAGATTTAGAGAAAGCATACGACAGGGTGCGGAGAGAGGAGGTGTGGTATTGTATGAGGAAGTCAGGAGTTGCAGAGAAGTATGTAGGAGTGGTGCAGGATACGTATGAGGGAAGTGTGACAATGGTGAGGTGTGCGGTTGGAATGACAGATGGGTTCAAGGTGGAGGTCGGATTACATCAAGGATCGGCTCTGAGCCCTTTCTTGTTTGCAATGGTGATGGACAGGTTGACGGACAAGATCAGGCAGGAGTCTCACTGGACAATGATGTTCACGGATGACATTGTGATCTGTAGCGAGAGTAGGGTGCAGGTTGAGGAGAGCCTGGAGAGGTGGAGGTACGCACTGGAGAGTAGAGCAATGAAAGTCAGTAGGAGCAAGACGGAATACCTATGTGTGAATGAGAGGGAGGACAGTGGAATGGTCAGGATGCAAGGAGTGGAGGTGGTAAAAGGCATTTCAGTTTAAATACTTGGGGTCAACTGTCCAAAGTAACGGGGACTGCAGTAGAGAGGTGAAGAAGAGAGTGCAGGCAGGGTGGAGTCGGTGGAGAAGAGTGTTAGGAGTGATTTGCGACAGAAGGGTACCAACAAGAGTTAAAAGGAAGGTTTACAAGATGGTTGTGAGACCAGCTATGTTATATGGTTTGGAGACAGTGGCACTGACGAAAAGACAAGAGGTGGAGCTTGAGGTGTCAGAGTTGAAGATGCTAAGATTTTCACTGGGAGTAATGAAGAAGGACAGGATTAGGAACGATTATATTAGAGGGACCGCTCAGGTTGGACGGTTTGGTGACAAAGCAAGAGAGGCAAGATTGAGATGGCTTGGACATGTGTGGAGGAGAGATACTGGTTATATTGAGAGAAGGATACTGAATATGGAGCTGCCATGGAAAAGGAAAAGAGGGAGGCCAAAGAGGAGGTTTATGGATGTGGTGAGGGAAGACATGCAGGTTGCTGGTGTGACAGAGGAAGACGCAGAAGACAGGAAGAAATGGAAACGGATGATCCGCTGTGGCGACCCCTAACGGGAGCAGCCGAAAGTAGTAGTAGTTAGGATTCTAGCTACAGCATTTTGAACCATCTGAAGACGTTTAGTACTGGCATGTGGCAGATCTGAAAACAACATTAAAGTAATCAAGTGTGGATGAAGCAAATGCATGTATTAAGAGTCTCTGCATCAGCCATAGCCAGGAAAGACCGAATTTTAGCTATGTTACATAAGTGAAAAAAGGCATTCTTGGTGATTTCTTTAATGTGCTTATCAAACGAAAGGCTAAGATCAAACATAACACCAAGCTTTTTGGCTGCCACACTGTAAAATCAAAGGGTTGTCGATTGTTATTGTTACTTGATTAAACTGGTGTCTGTGTCTAGCAGGGTCAATGACCAGCATCCCAGTTTTCTTTTTTTGTTTTTTTTCACAACTGAAAAGCAGGAAATTTAGTGACACCAAATTTTTCACAGCAGCTAAGCAGACCTCGTCATTTTAGTATGATCATTATGATTTTGAATGACCTGAACAAAGGGCAGCATGTTGTATATAGAAAACAGAAGGGGGCAGAGAACTGAGCCATCGAGGAAGCAGAGTTACCCAGAACAACAGAAAAAGTCATGTTGGAGAGTTAAGTGTGTAATAAACTATGAGCCGAGCCGCTCTACTGTGTAAGAGGCAGCACTTAAGTCTAAAAGAACTAAAATCGAGCAGTCCCCTCTATCTGCAGTCAGCAGTAAGTAAGTCATTAGTAACATTAACTAGAGCTGTCTCGGTACTGCGAAGTGCTCTAAATCCAGACTAGAAACTGTTAAAAACATTATTAGAGTTCATAAAAGAAATCAACTGAGATAAAATGGCTCTTTCCAGAACCTTCGATAAAAAGACAATTTGGAGATTGGTCTGTAGTTACTTAAGGAAAGGGAATCTACATTAAGTTTCTTCAGCATGGGTAAACAATGGCACGGTTAAAACTGTCTAACAAAGAACCAGAGGCCAGATAATCATTAAGAATTTTCAGAATAACAGGGTTAACAATTGAAAATACCTCCTTGAGCAACTTAGTGGGTATGATGTCTAATATGCAGGAAGGGGAGTTCATATTGGAGACTGTACTCTCTAACACTGAAATTGTCATTGGTTGAAACTGAGTAAAAGAGACAGAATTAACATGGGGAATGGAAAGGGCCAGGCTGGATTTGGGACCTGATATTCTCCACCCTATTTACAAAATGAGAGACAACAGTTAAAATGAACATCTTGCCCAAATTCCTGTTTTTTTCCAATGTCTCCCCCTATTCCTGCCGAAACGTTTTTTTTTAGAACAATTGATCAAGCTATTTCTTGAATTCTAAGGTGTGGAAACGAACACAGAATTCACGAATCTGTACTTCAGAGATGCAAATTCAATGGTGGACTATCTTTCACAAATTTCCAACTGTATTATTGGGCAGCACACATCCACAAAATTTCACTGTGGTTTAAATCAACAGATTTTCCATGGTGTAAGTCTGAGGCACTGTCTTGTGTTTCATCTTCTCTAATAGCTTTACTTACCTCCTCTATTTCAACCAACCCCTCTGGCTTTACAAATAACGAAGTGGCAAGGTCTCTCAAAATCTGGTACCAATTCAGGAGGCATTTCAATTTTATTTCAGCATCTACCTCAGCTCCCTTAGTGAGGACTTACTTATTTCAACCCACGTTTACAGACCCAGCCTTTTCCACATGACATGATAAAGGTCTGAAATCTTGTAAAGACCTGTATATGGATGGAATTGCTTGTACCTTTGTAGCTATATCAACCACATTCTCATCTCTTTCGATATTTTCAAAATTAGACACTGCGTTCAATCTTTGTTTCTAACTTTTCTCTCCCCACCTCTCACTCAACTGTGGGATGAATTTCTCAGCTCCAACCCCCTTCAAAAGCCACCCATGTTGAAAGTTTATAACAAACTCCTGTCCTATGACAGTTCACCAGTTATCAAAGTCAAGGGTGCCTGGGAGCATAAACTGGGGTTGAACCAGGAGGACAACTGGTGTGATGGTGCTCTTAACAAAATCACACAAACTCAACTTGTGCTCAACACTCATACAGGTCTCAAGGTATTTTTTAGGATTAATTTTTCCAAAGCTAGAATGTCACAAATTTATCCAAATATTATTGACAGTTGTGACAAATGTCATGCTTCATCCTTCAATCTGACCCATATGTTCTACTCTTGTCCATCGTTACCTTTTTTTTGGCAGAAATACTTTGATACTATGTCAAAAATACTTTTGATCACTATAAATGTCTCTCCCCATATTGCCAAATTTGGGCTTCTGGAAGACTACAACCCATATACCTCCAAGCAATTAGATATTCTAGCTTTCACTGCCTTACTGGCAAGATGCCATCTTCTTCTTCACTGGAAGTCAACCAAAGCTTCCTCCAGCACTCAGTGGCTCTGTGATATCATGTCCTTTCTAAAGCTAGAGAAGATTAAATATTCAGTGAGAGCTAATTCTGCTAAGTTTTATAAGTGGCAACCTTTTTTAACGTTCTTAAACACTCTTCAATCTCTGTCCTCTCATTGACAGACCCCCCTCACCTCCTTCCCCCTGTTAATTTTTTGTTTAAATTAATTCACTTATTTACTTATCTCTAGTTGAGTTTGCTTTGTTTTGCTTTGTTATGAAAATGTATGAAAACACGTTTAAAAAGGCAGGATAAATGGCTTGTTTTTTTATCCATTGAGATGCACAGTACTTTAATTATATTACTATTATAGTGTAGCTATATTTTAACTGACTCTCATTGTTAAACTGACGCGTTTTTTCTTGTCATGTTCTCATCTGATATATTTTCCAATAAAAGTGTATATAAAAAAAGGCTGCTGATAGATGTTTTCTTATGGATAGGCACAATAGTGGCAGACTTAAAGCATTTGGGGACAGCACATAATGACAAGGAGATGTTAAAGATGTTGCTGAAAACCTCCGCCAGCTGATCCACACAGTATCTGAGTGCCCCCCCTGGAATGCCATCTGGGCGTTCCTGGGATTGACACTGCGGAGCACTCTCCAGACATCATCTGTGCTCACATGAAGTGCCAGGCAGTTTGTGGTTGGTGTCAGTGCAGTCTCATTCTCCGCCTCATACACCTCATTCACCTCAAAATGGGCAAAGAAGTGGTTGAGTTCCTCAGCTAGTGAGTTGCTGGTGAGGAACTGGAGAAAACCACCATTGATAAGAACAACCTCCACAGAGACCTTTTCAACCTGCATGAAAAGTACAAGGTCATGGAGAGCCTCCAAGATAGCCAGGAGGTGTAGCTTCAGACTCTCAAAATGAAACTGTCAGTGCAGGAGTCCACTTTGGCCCGTCTCCAGGCCACCCTCAGAGACAGGGAAGAAGAGATCCGATCTTTCCAGGAGACCTTTGCCCACCAGAGGGATGCAATCCATGCTGGCGAGATGGCGCACACAGGAAGCTCCACAACACCATCCAGGAGCTCAAGGGTTAGGGCAGTCACAATTATTACATAATCGCCTCATCATGATTATTTGACCTGACCGCGATCATTTTGCATAATCATTACCATTCATTTGTATAAAAACAGCTAGATGAAACTAACAGAAATGTCATATTTCCATCACTATTTCCATGTCGTCTTCCACCATTTGTTGTTTGATTGGCACTCTTTTAATGAGGTCATCTTGTTGCGCCCCTTCTGCGATGATTAAATGGCACATGAGTGGTGGATTAGTGCCAACAAACTGTTTATCTTGAGATGCTTATTCACTAATATTCGATGACTGCATTTCGATGAGCATCTATTGACATTAACATTATGGACGTAGTTGCAAAGTCAAACACCACAGCTCTGCTGTGGGCACATTTTGGTTTCAAGCCAAATGAAAAAGGAGAACCCAATAACATGGAGGAGGCAATTTGTCGGATTTGCAGCAAAAAAGTGGCGGTCAAAAGTGCTAATACCAAAAATTATAAAAAAAAAACAAACACCACCAGCCCACCCAATTCACCGACCTTGGAAAGACAGCCACGGCTGCAGTTGCATCCAGCCAACTGGCTGTTCCTGAAGTTTTCAGGAGAGTGTCTAAATATAAATGTGACAGTACCAGACGGCACACATTAACAGAAAGTGCAATGTGGTTTATAGCCAAAGAAATGCAGTTGTTCAATAAAATTGAAAAACCTGCATTTAAAGAAATGCTACAAAAGTCTGACAAGCTGCATGAATTACCAGGAAAAACATACATCTCCAAAACTGTAATCCCCAAATTATACAACCAAGTGAAGGATGGCATTCTCAAGGATTTAATAGAAATTGACTTTTACTCAGCCACTACAGACATGTGCTCAAGCTCAAATATGACCCCTGTTATGCCCCTACCCGTTCTGTCATCTGAGGTGGTGCCTGAGAAGGTGGAGCCAGTGAAGTGGTGCTGATTGCTGCACTGATTGTGGACAGGCTGCACCTGAGGCCTTCCCCTACTGACTCCTATAAAAGAAGCTCACAAGGCCATGGACATAGAGAGGCCCCTTCACATTGCTGAATGCTGTTTGTTTGATTTTGTAAACTTCTTGGTCAACTTTTGCCTGGCACTCATGCTTATGTTGAAGATCCCTTTTTGATTTTGGGGTCAGTACCCCCTTTTAATTTTTATTTGGCTTTGCCAGGCAGGGTGGTGACAATTGTTTTCCCTTGTCTGTTTGTGTTTAGTTTATTCATCTTCAGTCATCATAGTTTGCCCTTATCACCGCCCTGCCTTAGTTATCCATGAGTTTGCTGTTTGGTTCTTTATGTTGTTCTTTATGCACAGTTGCTGTACTTGGTGTGTGTGTGTGTTGGAACACGTGTTCAAGTTGCAATAATGGCGAAGTTGTAATAAACCTATGGTAACGGTGACTCTGAACCGTTTTCTTGAGTAGTGGCTTTCTTATGGTATGGCTCTTGCAGCACTTTTTGGATCTTAATTGTTTGGTCTTAGTTAGCCGTAACACCGCATACATGAGCTTGATGGCCAGTTAGCAAGAAAGTACATGAACATTTGTGCAGCAAGTAATGCCTAAGAGAGAATGTTCAGTACGGCTGGCAACATTGTGACCCCAGTTAGATGTTGCCTTAAGCCATATAAGGACAACATGTTGGTGTTCTTTGCCCGGAATCTACCTAACCAGTGAGGAGCATGACTGGTTGTGGTTGACAAGGATATCGCCTGTTATTGGTACCTTCTATTTTCAGTAGCTTCTTTGTATATTTCAGTAATAGGCTTTGTATATTTAAGTTATTTGTCATATCTTCCCTTTGCAATTTTTGTTTACAAAGTCTAAAAGGCAAACAGACATTTTTTTCTATGTTCTAATGCTCAGTGCCAAAAATGGCTTTTCTTCTTCATAAGGTATGTGTATTATTAAACTATGATTAGACTTATACTGTAATAGCAGCATAAAATGATCAGAAGGACAATGAAATTATTAATCGCAATTATTTGCATGACAACTACGAACTAAAATTGTATGATCGTGAAAGCCATCAGGGTGGTTTGCAGAGTTCGCCCTCTGGTGGACGGAGGCCTGAATAAGCACATCCCGCTCCCTGCCAGTGACAACAGGACATTGACGCTAGCAAAGAATGAGGAGTCTCATACAGGCCGAGTGGGAGACACTTGGAAGAAATACAACTTCACTTTCGACACGGTGTTTGGCCCCCATGCTTCCCAGCAGTTTTGGGGTTGTTTTTTTTTAGGAGATCTCTGCTGGTGCAGTCAGCGCTTGATGGCCCCAATGTTATCTGCTTTGCCTACAGGGAGCAGCAAGATCTACACTAAGGAAGGACCTGGAGTAGACGGCGGCGGGGGGTATTCCCCGAGCTGTGCAGCAGGTCTTCAGGGCTGTCAATACACTGGGGGAGCAAGGCTGGGAGTTTTCCTTCACAGCAAGCTTTGTGGGGCTTTATAACTGATATTATAATAAACTCATAGCTCACATTATAATTCAAAACTGGTCTCAATACCCACCTTTACAAACTAGCATACTCACTTTAACAGCTTTAAATTCATCTTTTTTTTTTACCCCTGCTAATGTATATCTTATTGCCTGTGCTTATTTTGTTGATTGCACTAATGTTTTTCACTGTTATTTTATTGTATTTGATGTAAGGTCACATTGAGTGTCATGAAGGGCTCCTTCAAATAACAGTTTTATTATTATTAAGTCCTCCCTGTGTCTGGTGGACCTGGTCAGTAGCAAGCGCATGGTGAAGACCCAGTCTCGGGGGGGTGTTTCAAAAATATGACTGCCATCAATGGCGCCCCCTCTCTAACTTGGGCATCATCATAACTACCCTGGCCAACAAGTAGACTTACGTTCCATACAGGAACTCCAAGCTGACCTACCTTCTACAGAGCTGCCTGAGAAGAAACGGCAAAATCCTGATGTTTCTGAACATCGCTCCAGCACCAGACAGCTTTGGAGAGATGCTTAACTCAGTGAGGTTCGCCTGCTAGGTTAACGACTGCGTCATTGGAACTGCTACTACAACTAGGAAGGAGAAGTATAAACTTTTTCAAAATCACTAAGTCTATTTTTCCTTTCCTCTGCCAGCTGTAATCTTTAAGTTCCCTTTTAATCACAGCATTTGACGGTGTTGCTTGTGGTTATAGCACAAATTCTTTGAGGTTCGCCTGCCAGGTTAACGACTGCATAATTGGAACTGCTACTACAAATAGGCAGCATAATTGGAACTGCTACTATAAATAGGAAGTAGAAGAATAAACTTTGAAAAACATCTCTGTCTATTTTCCTTTCCTCTGCAAACTGTAATCTTTTAAGTTTCTTTTTAACCACAGCATTTGATGGAGTTGCTTGCTGTTATGGCGCACCCAAGTATTGCCTCACCTTTTTTTTAAACAAGGTTTATTTTCAATTTTCAAACGCAAACCAATCAAACAATGGACCCACAACTACAACACCCCCCACTGCCCACCCACCCTCCCGACAGACCCATACAAAATCCCCTACCACACTCCCACCCGCCTGGCATGCCATCCAAAACAACTTGAATTAAATCAAACCATAACAAAAACAAATAGCGTAAACAAGTAACAACCATAAATTAAATGAACAAAATGGGAAAAATTAACTAAACTTAAACTGAACATCTAACTCTTCCACAAAATCTAAAAAAGGGCTTCCATGTCAAGTGGAATTTGGAATTAATTTCAAGAATGTGTTCCAATTGAGTCTTTGGAGGCCTCTGCACAGAACGGCTGTCCAGGGTAGAGACTTACATGGAATAAAGTAAAAGTTATATTCTTCCCACAAGTATTGACTAAAGTTGATTGATGGGACAAATACGAAGAGACAAACACTGAGCATGCTGAAGTCCAATTATTCAGCAATTTGTGGTTGAAATATTGCATCATTCTTGCATGACATCCATGGATAATATTACTACTAGCCAAATTGACTGTTTTTTTTTGTCTTTTTAAGGAGTTCTATTTGAAGACAGCCTGACTGATTTGAAAACACTTGGCGTCAATGTTTGTAACTTTTCAGCTGTATTTTTGGGTCACGATGGCGGAGTTCACCCTGACATTAACTTCCTCAATAATCTAAACAATAACTATAACAAAATATTAATTCAGAGAATGATTTGCCCATCATCCACTTTAACAGTAGAAGTCTGTATGCTAACTTTCAAAACATAAAAGAATATTTAAATCTATTCAAGAAACCATTCAATATCATAGCTATATCTGAGACCTGGCTCAACAATGAAAAATGGGTGGATTTTGAGATGGGTTCCCGCAGCGTCGCTGACTACTCAGTTGAGTTCCGTACGCTATCAGCGGAGAGCGGATGGAACAACGAGTCCCTCCAGGCCGGGTTTTCCAACGGTCTAAGCGAATCCATAACAGACGAATTGGTTTCCTACCCCGAGCCTGGAGGGTTGGAGGAATTGGTTACCCTGGCCATTCGTGTGGAACCGTCTCCGGGAGCGGAGGAGAGAGAAGACGCGCCGCTTTCCTGGTCACAACAACTTACCACGGGCCACACCTCCAAACTCTGGGGGCCGAGCTCGCTCGACTGAGGTTGCCGTCCTCCGAGAAAGCCCGAGGCGTGACTCTTCCCCAGCTTCGGAGCCGATGCAACTCGGCCGCTTCCGGCTCAACCCGGAGGAGCGTCAACGCCGCATCACCGAGAACAGCTGCTTGTATTGTGGTCAGCCTGGTCACTTTCTCGCCTCCTGCCCTCACCGCCCGTCAAACTAGCAGGCTCACGAGGGAGGGGGAGGATCCTTGTGAGCCCAACTGTCTGCCCTCTGTCTCCTCGTCCACGTACCCAGTTGCAAGCTACCATCAGTTTTAAAGGTCAGTCCACTAAACTTTTGGCTTTAATTGACTCTGGAGCTGATGAAAGCTTTTTGGATGCAAGTGTTGTGAAGCAGTTAGGTCTTGCCACTGTGAGTCTGGACCAGCCTCTTGAAGCTAATGCCCTGGATGGACGTCTCCTGGCCCGGATAACCTCTAAGACCAAGCCTGTGCGCCTCCTGTTGTCGGGAAACCATCAAGAGGAGCTAAGTTTTTTCGTTATCAATTCTCCATTTGTTCCCATTATACATGGTCATCCCTGACTGGTTAAGCATAGTCCCCATATTGATTGGTCATTGGCCAGAATTTCAAGTTGGAGTCCTGTCTGTCATGCCATATGCCTCCAGTCTGCTCTGCCTCAGTCTGTTCCCAGTCAGGTGTCAAGCTCTGAGACCTCTGACCTGTCACTGGTGCCTCCAGAGTACCATGACCTCCAAGCCGTGTTCAACAAGCAGCAAGCTCTCTCCCTGCCTCCTCGTCGCCCCTATGATTGCGCTATTGACTTGCTGCCGGGCGCTCACCTCCCCAGCAGTCGTCTATATAGCCTCTCCAAGCTTGAGCGGGAGTCCATGGAGAGGTACATCAAGGACTCCTTGGCGGCTGGTCTTATTCGCCCATCATCGTCACCCCTTGGTGTGGGGTTCTTTTTTGTGGCCAAGAAGGACAAAACCCTCCGGCCGTGTATTGACTATAGAGGCCTCAATAACATCACAGTCAAGAATAAGTACCCTCTGCCCCTCATGACTTCTGCTTTTGATTCTCTCCAGGGAGCCACAGTGTTCACTAAACTAGACCTCCGCAATGCTTACCACTTGGTCCGGGTTCGAGACGGAGATGAATGGAAGACTGCCTTCAACACCCCCCTGGAGAATTTTGAATATCTGGTGATGCCGTTTGGTCTCACTAATGCCCCAGCTGTCTTCCAGAGTCTGGTCAATGACGTCCTACGTGACATGTTGGATCGTTTCGTTTTTGTTTACCTGGATGATATCCTGATTTTTTCCAGAGACCTGTCAGAGCATGTCATGCACGTCCGCCAAGTCCTCCAATGGCTACTGGAGAACCGCCTTTTCGTAAAAGCAGAGAAGTGCGAATTCCATGCCCCTTCAGTCACCTTCCTGGGCTACATCGTGGCCGATGGGCAGGTGAGAATGGACCCCGCCAAGGTCAGAGCGGTTCTTGAGTGGCCAAGCCCGACCAGCCGTAAGCAGCTTCAGAGGTTCCTCGGTTTTGCCAAATTCTACAGACTGTTCATCCGCAACTACAGCCGCTTTGCGGCCCCACTAACCGCTCTTACCTCCACCTCCAGACCGTTCCTGTGGACCCCTGTAGCAGAGGCAGCTTTCCAAGCCCTCAAGCACCGCTTCACCACAGCTCCTATCCTCATCCAGCCAGACCCAACCAAACAGTTCGTTCTTGAAGTGAACACCTCTGAGATTGGGGTGGGGGCGGTCCTTTCTCAGCGCTCCAGTGAGGATGGCAAGACACACCCCTGTGCCTTCCTGTCTCGCCGTCTCTCCCCAGCTGAAAGGAACTATGATGTGGGGAATCGTGAGCTCCTGGCGGTGAAATTGGCACTGGAGGAATGGCGACATTTTCTGGAGGGGTCTGAGCTTCCTTTTATAGTGTGGACTGACCATAAGAACCTGGAATACATCCAGTCAGCAAAGTGACTCACCGCGCGCCAAGCCAGGTGGGCGCTCTGTTTTGGTTGTTTTAATTTTTCTTTGACGTACAGACCTGGCTCCAGGAACGCCAAGCCCGATGCTCTGTCTCGTGTGCATGGGGAGGAGTCTGAGCCCAAGCTCCAACCTGACACCATCGTTCCCTCTACCTGTGTGGTTGCGGCTGCGGCTGTCACCTGGAACATTGAAAGGGAGGTCATGGCAGCACAACAGACTCAGCCTGACCCAGGTAACGGTCCCCCTGGGCGCTTGTTTGTTCCAGATGCTGTTAAATCTAGTGTGTTGCAGTGGGCTCACTCTTCCAAACTTACCTGCCATCCTGGAGTAACCCGTACCCTAGCCTTCCTCCGTAGGCGGTTCTGGTGGCCTTCCATGACGGAGGATATTGGGTCTTTTGTTTCTGCCTGTCCTGTTTGTGCCCAGAATAAGCCCTCCACTCGGGCCAGTGCCGGTCTGCTGCGCCCCCTACCTGTTCCACACTGCCCCTGGTCGCATCTGTCCTTGGATTTCGTCTCTGGTCTGCCCGCCTCCGACGGTAACACCGTTGTACTGACTGTTGTTGATCACTTCAGTAAATTTGTTCATTTTTTGCCCTTGTCTAAACTGCCTTCGGCTCGAGAGACTGCGGATCTGCTGGTCAGGGAGGTTTTCCGCGTCCACGGTCTTCCCCGTGATATAGTGTCTGACCGTGGCCCCCAGTTCACTTCTGCTGTCTGGAAGGCTTTCTGCTCTGCCATCGGTGCCACCGTCAGCCTGTCATTGGGATTCCATCCTCACACCAACGGCCAGGCCGAGAGGGCCAACCAGGCATTGGCGACTGTTCTCCACTGTCTGGTGTCTGCCAACCCATCCTCTTGGTCCTCACACCTTCCCTGGGTAGAATATGCCCATAACACCTTGCCATCGTCTGCTACTGGGTTGTCCCCTTTTCAATGCCTTTACGGCTATCAGCCTCCCTTTTTTCCTTCTCAAGAGGTAGACATTCCGGTTCCATCTGTCCCCCATGTCCATCGGTGCTGTTGGACCTGGCGGCGAGCCCGTGCTGCACTGCTCAGGGCCTCCGGCCGTTACCAGCGCTTGGCGGATCGTCATCGCACCCCTGCTCCGGACTACTCCCCCGGTGACCAGGTATGGCTCTCTACCAAGGATCTACCCTTGAAATCGGACGCTAAAAAACTGTCCCCCAGGTATATTGGTCCCTTTCCCATTGTCAAAGTCATTAACCCCTCTGTGGTCCGTCTGAAGCTGCCCCGCACTCTCTGGGTTCACCCTTCCTTCCATGTGTCCTGCCTCAAACCTGTCTCTACCAGCCCTCTAGTTCCTCCAGCCCCCCCGCCCCCACCTCCTCATATCATCAACGATCATCCGGCTTACACCGTTTGTCGTCTCCTGGACTCTCGTCACCGCGGTCGCAGCCTGCAGTATCTTGTGGACTGGGAGGGATATGGCCCGGAGGAGAGGTGTTGGGTCCCTCGTCGTCTTGTCCTGGACGCGATCCTCATCCGGGACTTCCACAGGACGCACCCTGACGGGCCTGGTAGGTCGCCCGGTGGCGCCCCTCGGAGGGCGGGTACTGTCTCAGCCTCTCGCCCTTGACATCAAAGCGATCGCCCTTGACACCTGCTACACCAGCTGACACCTGCTACACCAGCTGACACCTGCTGCCCCCTCCTTCACCTCGGCGCACCAGCTGACACCTGCTACACCAGGTGACACCTGCTGACCCCCCCTTCACCCCGACATGCCAGCTGGCCATCAACCAATCGCCCTCACCCTTAAAAGGCCTCCACTGTGGACCAGTCTTCGCTGGAACGTCGCCATTCATGGACTTCTGCCTGCCTGCCTACCTGCCACTGAGCCAACTCCTGCTCTACCCCCGAGATCGGTCACTTCAATAAAGACTTGATTCTTCCCTTACCTGGTTGTCCCGTCTGCTTTTGGGTTCTTTCCTGATACGTGACATATACAGAAACCTCAATCATAAGGTAGTAGAAAACATGTCTACAGCAATTGATGATGTAATGGAATGCATTACCATTGAAATTTTCAATGAAAAAATTAAACATTTAATTGTTAGTTGTGTGTACAGAGCCCCTGGATCCAACATTGAAATATTCAAGGAAAGGATGGAAGAAATGTTTGCACGTCTGATCAGAGGGTTATATTTGTGGGGATTTTAATATAGATTTGCTGAATCCCAACAAGCATAAATTGACCGATGAGTTTACCAATGCAATGTATAGCTTGAGTCTTTATCCACCGATCTCAAAACCTAGCATAATAACATCACACTCTACCACTCTAAGACATCATTCTCAAATAATATGGACAACAATATAGTGAGCGGGCTGTTAACGAATGATATAAGTGACCATTTGCCAGTTTTTGTGATCTATGGCTGTGATTATGTGAAGGGCAAGGAAGACAATATGATTAAATACAAGAAAGTGAGAATGGAGGAAGCCATGGGTGCATTTGGAAATGAATTATTAGAACAAAACTGGAAAAAAGTATATGAGGAAAATGACATTGACAAAGGCTACAGTAAATTTCCCAGTATATTTATAACACTATATGACCAAAACTGCCCAATAAAACAATACAACAGGAAGCAAAAAGGGTAGACCGTGGATTAAAAAGGGACTGCAAAATGCCTGTAAAAAAAAAAGAATTATCTTTATAGACACTTCATAAAATGTAGAACAGTAGAGGCAGACAATAGATACAAAAGATATAAAAGTTAATTAATATTATGAGAATGTGTAAGAAATCATATTATAACAAAATATTCAGTGAAAACAAAGACAATATCAAGGGCACATGGAGAATATTAAATAGCATTATTAGAAATGGATCAACAAACACAAGTTACCTTCAGTATTTCATGGACAATGATAAACTATAAACAATATGAATGATGTGGTAACTGGGCTACACAATTTTTTTGTAAGAGTGGGACCAAAACTGGCAGAAAAAAAAATTGATGACCCACAGCCAAAAGAGGCGGAGGCTACTGAGGATTATGGAGATAGAATTCAAAGCTCAATCTTTCTGAGAGCTGTAGAAGGAAAGGAAATCACTGATATTGTTGACAAGAGTAAGAACCAGATGACGACTGACTGGAATTGAATCGATATGACATTAGTTAAGAAAGTCATTGATGGTATTGTAAACCCACTGACTTACATCTGCAACTTGTCTTTCAGTACTGTTACATTTCCATGTAATGTGAAAATTGTTAAAGTCATCCTACTATTTAAGACAGCTGCGGTCAAACCTCTACTTAAGAAACCACACCACGATCCAAGGTCTCAAAAAAATTTTTTTAAATGTTATTACTTTATTGATCTCCGTGGGGAAATTCTTCCTCTGCATTTAACCCATCCTAGCTGTATAGCTAGGAGCATTAGGCAGCCGCAGTGGGTAGCCACCGTGCAGCGCCCGGGGACCAACTCCAGTTTGTCTTGGCATGCCTCAGTCAGGGGCACAGACAGGAGTATTAACCCTAACATGCATGTCTTTTTGATGGCGGGGGAAACCGGAGCACCCGGGGAAAACCCACGTAAACACGGGGAGAACATGCAAACTCCACACAGAAAGGACCTGGGATGAGCCCCCTAAGGTTGGACATCCCCGCGGTTCGAACCTTCTTGCTGTGAGGCGACAGCGCTAATCACTGCGCCACCGTGCCGCCCATATTAGAGACTGATTGATATAATAACTATATCAATCAGTCTCTAATCTTCCATTCTTTTGTAAAGTACGAGACAGAGTTGTGTATCAACAACTTTCGAACCATATAGAAGAAAACTATAAAGAAGCCGATTGAAAAACCTTTTCAATCGACTTTCAGGGTCTGTCATTCCACTGAAACTGCTATGACCAGAGTGGTGAATGATCTTCTACTAGCTATGGACTCTGATTTCAATTCTGTGCTTCCACTACTGGACCTCAGTGAAGCTTCTGACACCACTGATCACTGTATACTATTAGACTGCATACATTGTAATTTTGGTGTATCTGGCTTTGATGTCTCTTGGCTTAAGTCCTACCTATCTGGAAGAACACATTGTGCCCGCTATAATAATATTACATCGAAATTATCTGACGTTAAATATAGCATACCGCAGGGCTTGGTTCTTGGCCCTCTACTTTTCTCTCTTTATATTTCACCTCTTGGCCAAATTGTACACAGTCATGGAACAAATTTCCATTGCTATGCAGATGATGCTCAGATGTATGTGCCTATAAGGGCTGATGATTGTACTCAAATGACTAATTTAGGGGCCTGCTTGGCTGCTGTGAAAAATTGGATGTCACTAAATGTCTTTCTTTTAAATTCGGAAAAAACTGAGATGCTAGTCGTTGGCCCTGCTAGACAAAGACACAAATCTGATCAAATTACAATAACAATCAACAACTCTGTGATTTCCCAAAGTGTGGCAGCCAAAAATCTTGGTGTTACATATGATCCCAGCCTTTCCTTTGATAAGCACATTAAAGAAATACCCAAGACTGCCATTTTCACTTACATAACATAGTTAAAATTCAGTCTTTCATGTCTATGGCTGACAGAGACTAATACATGCATTTGTTTCATCCGGAATTGATTACTGTAATGTTGTTTTCAGGTCTGCTTCATAGTTAGTAAGTAAGTAAGTAAGTAAGTAAGTAAGTAAGTAGTAAGTAAAGTTTAATTACTAAAGTCTTCAGATGGTTCAAAATGCTGCAGCTAGAACTCGAAAATTTTATCATATTACACCACTTCTTGCCTCCCTTCACTGGCTTCCTATTCATGTTAGATCAGACTTCAACGTGCTTCTGCTGACTTATAAAATCCTAAATGGGCTTGCCCCATAATACCTGTCTGATCTCTTCAAACCGTATATTCCATCTTGAGCGCTCCGCTCTCAAAATACAAGGCTCCTGTGTGTACCCAAACTTAAACAGAAGTAATCTGCTGGCAGGGCCTTTTCCTACTGGGCCCTGTTCTTGTGGAATAACCTACCTGCAGTGTCAGAAAATCAGGCTGTTGAGTCCTTTAAATCCACACTTAAAACTAATATTTTTACCTTAGCCTACATTTAGTTGCCTTTACGTTGAGTGCTTCACAACCTGTTTTGCATGGCGGGTCGGTTTCTGTCTCAATTTATTTACCAACCACTGTTCTGACGAGATTATAGAGTACAGATTGACTATTGCAAACTGTTCCCTTCTCTCACATGTCTTTTCTCTCTCTCTTTGAATGATGTCTTCTCCTTTCTCTTCTTCTGTGTATGTGAATGGTGTGATGCGAGTCTCCCTTGTGTGCACAGACATATAGTCTGTCCTCCTCCCAGGTCTCCAAGGTGATGGTGGTCGCCACCTGGACACTGCTTGGCATCCCCCTCATCACATTTTCTTTCTATATATCTTATAAATCCATATCATTTTGTTATCCTCTTTCAATGTTATAGCCTTCTCTCACTTAGATGTGTGACTATATTTTTTTTTCTTGTCTCTTCTCCCGCACATGTGAATGGTGTGGTGTGAGTTTGTATGCATGTGTAGCATGTTCTCCTGTCAGGTCTACATGGGGATAGTGATTGCGTGGCTCAGGTGCTAGGCTGTTCCGTTAGCATCTGGACACTGCTTGGCATCTTCCTCATTATATTCTTCATATATCTTATAATTCCATTAGAATTCCGTTATCCTCTTTCAACGTTGTATTCTGTAAATTGTGTACACACAACATCCATTGCACATCTGTCCGTCTTAGGAGCGAGATTCCTCCTCAGTTGCTTTCCCTGAGGTGTTTTCATATTATTTTCTCCCTGTTAAAGTGTTTTTTTTTGAGGGGGGGTGGTCCTTAGCCGATGCCAGAGTCTAAGGGACGTGATGTTGTATTTGTTACCGCTCGCCCACCCCGCGCCGTGGCCCGCCCACCCCGCGCCGGCAGCCAATCAGCTCGTCAGGGCCGGGCTTAGCCGTCAGGGCTGGGTTTAAGTTTGGTGGCCTCCCACGCGCCTGCTGTCAGTTCGTGTTGTAACCTCCTCGCAGTAGCGGCTGCTCTTCCCTCACGGTCCTTTTCTCTTCGAACTCACCCCAGCCCTTGGTTTATGTTTTCCCTTGAAAAGTTTCCCCGTGGAAGTATCCCGCCGTGTTCCCGTTTTGGATTACCCGCGAGTTTTTCCCCTTGGACTTTCCGTTTTTCTTGTCGCTCATTGCCTTCCTGTGTTTGACTATTTGTACGCGTAAGGAATAAAGTACGCCAGTTTTCGGCTAACCCCATCTCTGTCTGGTGTCGTGCGCTTGGGGTCTTCCACAAATCCTAACAGTATAGCTGTAAAGCCCAGACGCACATTTGTACAGGTAGTCCCCAGGTTACGAACGAGTTCCATTTTTGAGTCAGTTCTTATGTTGAATTTGAATGCAAGTCGGAAGTTCACATCTAGCGTCAAATAGTCAAATGTCTGTCCTAGTATACAGTATATATTTTATTTAAAACATCATTAATATAATAATGCAGTAATAATAATAATAAATCCAACTATAGTACAGTATCTATAACTGAGAGAGAGATAATGTGTGTAAAGGTATAAAAAAAACTTTAAAGAAACATTTCTTACATTTCAAACTCTCCACCTGCTACTGTCCCGGGAGCGGGTCGCGACCGGCGGAGGCTGACCGTTTGACGCCAGAAATGAAAGCCCGCCCGGGGTTCGCTTCCCTGCCTTAGCGGGTAAGTGAAAAAACCAGAAGAGCATTCACCTCTCTGAATGCTTTATTTCTACTTTCGTTTTAATTGTGATAATTTGATGCATCACCATCACTTGCATCAGATTTACGCTTTGAAGCCATGATCATGAGAGTAAACACACGAAAATTTTAAGTCAAAACAACGCACTCAATGTTTACGCGATCTGACTTAAAATGGTGACGATGGCGTGGCGTTGGTCTCCCTCGGGCCAACGGACTTCCTAAAACGCACAATGTTTTGAGCGTCGCGCAAGGTAGTCCGTCCGTTCGTTAGTACAAACCATTGTGTGTAACTCGATTTTTTTTCTCCCCCCTTTTCTCCCCAATTGTACTTGGCCAATTACCCCACTCTTCCGAGCTGTCCCGGTCGCTGCTCCACTCCCTCTGCAGATCCGGGAAGGGCTGCAGACTACCACATGCTTCCTCCAATACATGTGGAGTCACCAGCCACTTCTTTTCACCTGACAGTGAGACGTTTTGCCAGGGAGACATAGTGCGAGGGAGGATCATGCTATTCCCCCCAGTGACCCCTCCCTCCTGAACAGGCGCCCTGGCCAACCAGAGGAGGCGCTAGTGAAGCGACTAGGACACATGCCAACATCCAACTGCCCACCCGCCCGCAGACACAGCCAGTTGTGTCTGTAGGGATGCCCAACCAAGCCAGAGGTAACACGGGGATTCGAACCGGTGATCCCCATGTTGGTAGGCAATGGAATAGACTGCCATGCCACCCAGATGCCCCATAACTCAAGTTTTTAAAATAATTAAAATAATATGCTTAACGAACCCAGCCACTGAGGATGCACAAGCCAGTGCATCCTTAGTGCCGGTCCCAAGCCCGGACAAATGGGGAGGGTTGCGTCAGGAAGGGCATCCGGCGTAAAATCTTTGCCAAATCAAATATGCGGATCATAAATAAGACTTACATACCGGATCGGTCGAGGCCCGGGTTACCAACGACCGCCACCGGTACTGTTAACCAGCAGGGTGTCGGTGGAAACTATGCTACTGTTGGGCGAAGGAGAAGGAGAGGAGGAAAGCATGTCCAGAGGCAGCTAGAGAGGAGGAAGGGTAGGCATGTGGAGGTGAGAGTTGGAACTTTGAATGTTGGCACTATGACTGGTAAAGGGAGAGAGCTGGCTGACATGATGGAAAGAAGAAAGGTAGGCATACTGTGTGTGCAAGAGACCAGGTGGAAGGGGAGTAAGGCCAGGAGTATCGGAGGTGGGTTCAAACTCTTCTACCATGGTGTGAATGGGAGGAGAAATGGGGTAGGGGTAATTCTGAAGGAAGAGTATGTCAAGAGCATGCTGGAGGTGAAGAGAGTGTCAGACAGAGTGATGAGTATGAAGCTGGAAATTGAAGGTTTATTGCTGAATGTTATCAGCGCATATGCCCCGCAAGTTGGGTGTGAGATGGATGAAAAAGAAGAATTCTGGAATGAGTTGGACGACATGGTGGAGAGGGTACCCAAGGAGGAGAGAGTGGTGATTGGAGCCGACTTCAATGGACATGTTGGTGAAGGGAACAGAGGTGATGAGGAGGTGATGGGAAAGTATGGAGTCAAGAAGAGAAATGTGGAAGGACAGATGGTGGTCGATTTTGCGAAAAGGATGGAAATGGCTGTGGTGAATACATATTTCAAGAAGAGGGAGGAACACAGGGTGACGTACAAGAGTGGAGGTAAGTGCACACAGGTGGACTATATCTTATGTAGAAGGCACCATCTAAAAGGGATTGGAGACTGCAAGGTGGTGACAGGGGAGAGCGTAGCCAGGCAGCATCGGATGGTGGTCTGTAGGATGACTTTGGAGACCAAGAAGAGGAAGCGAGTGAAGACACAGCCGAAGATCAAATGGTGGAAGTTGAAGAAGGAAGACTGTTGTGTGGAGTTCAGGCAGGAGTTAAGACAGGCACTGGGTGGTAGTGAAGAGTTGCCAGATGGCTGGAAAACCACTGCAGAAATAGTGAGGGAGACAGCTAGGAAGGTACTTGGTGTGTCATCAGGACAGAGGAAGGAAGACAAGGAGACTTGGTGGTGGGATGAGGAAGTACAGCAAATTATACAGAGGAAGAGGTTGGCAAAGAAGAAGTGGGATAGTCAGAGAGATGAAGAAAGTAGACAGGAGTACAAGGAGATGCAGCGTAAAGCAAAGAGAGAGGTGGCAAAGGCAAAGGAAAAGGCGTAGGGTGAGTTGTATGACAGATTAGACACTAAGGAAGGAGAAAAGGACTTGTACCGATTGGCTAGACAGAGGGACCAAGCTGCAAAGGATGTGCAGCAAGTTAGGGCGATCAAGGATAGAGATGGAAATGTGCTGACAAGCGAGGAGAGTGTGCTAAGAAGGTGGAAGGAATACTTTGAGGGGCTGGTGAATGAAGAAAATGAGAGAGAGAGAAGGTTGGATGATGTAGGGATAGTGAATCAGGAAGTTCAGCGGATTAGCAAGGAGGAAGTGAGGGCAGCTATGAAGAGGATGAAGAATGGAAAGGCAGTTGGTCCTGATGACATACCTGTGGAGGCATGGAGATGTTTAGGAGAGATGGCAGTGGAGTTTCTAACTAGATTGTTTAACACAATCCTGGAAAGTGAGAGGATGCCTGAGGAGTGGAGAAGAAGCATACTGGTACCGATTTTCAAGAACAAGGGCGATGTGCAGAACTGTAACAACTACAGAGGTATAAAGTTGATCAGCCACAGCATGAAGATTTGGGAAAGAGTAATAGAAGCTAGGTTAAGAGGAGAGGTGACGATCAGCGAGCAGCAGTATGGTTTCATGCCACGAAAGAGCACCACAGATGCGATGTTTGCTTTGAGAATGTTGATTGAGAAGTATAGAGAAGGCCAGAAAGAGTTGCATTGTGTCTTTGTAGATTTAGAGAAAGCTTATGACAGAGTACCGAGAGAGGAGGTGTGGTATTGTATGAGGAAGTCAGGAGTTGCAGAGAAGTATGTAGGAGTGGTGCAGGATACGTATGAGGGAAGTGTGACAATGGTGAGGTGTGCGGTTGGAATGACGGATGGGTTCAAGGTGGAGGTGGGATTACATCAAGGATCGGCTCTTAGCCCTTTCTTGTTTGCAATGGTGATGGACAGGTTGACGGACAAGATCAGGCAGGAGTCTCCATGGACGATGATGTTCGCGGATGACATTGTGATCTGTAGTGAGAGTAGGGTGCAGGTTGAGGAGAGCCTGGAGAGGTGGAGGTATGCACTAGAGAGAAGAGGAATGAAAGTCAGTAGGAGCAAGACGGAATACCTATGCGTGAATGAGAGAGAGGACAGTGGAATGGTCAGGATGCAAGGAGTGGAGGTGACAAAGACATCTGAGTTTAAATACTTGGGGTCAACTGTCCAAAGTAACGGGGAGTGCAGTAGAGAGGTGAAAAAGAGAGTGCAGGCAGGTTGGAGTGGGTGGAGAAGTGTGTCAGGAGTGATTTGCGACAGAAGGGTACCAGCAAGAGTTAAAGGGAAAGTTTACAAGATGGTTGTGAGACCAGCTATGTTATATGGTTTGGAGACAGTGGCACTGACGAAAAGACAGGAGGCGGAGCTGGAGGTGGCAGAGTTGAAGATGCTAAGATTTTCACTGGGAGTAACGAAGAAGGAGGAGAGATGCTGAGTATATTGGGAGAAGGATGCTGAATATGGAGCTGCCAGGGAAGAGGAGAAGAGGAAGGCCAAAGAGGAGGTTTATGGATGTGGTGAGGGAAGACATGCAGGTGGCTGGTGTGACAGAGGAAGTCGCAGAAGACAGGAAGAAATGGAAACGGATGATCCGCTGTGGCGACCCCTAACGGGAGCAGCCGAAAGTAGTAGTAGTAGTAGTAGAAAATAATATGCTTAACGGAGGTCGGTTCATAAGTACGGGCGTTCGTAAATTGGGCGTTCGAAACCTGGGGACTACCTGTAATTTGTGATAATGGCCTATACAAATAAAATTGACTTAATTATAGTTCCCAAAACACTGGAACAGTCACTCATATTGACCATCTCGATTAGTTGATGCATTCGAGTGAGTAGTGATCCAAGAATCCTGGTTTCTAATCCTCGATTTAGCAATCTTTATTTTATATTGTCAAATAACTTTCATGCCGACTTCCGACATCGCAGACTTGTCCCCAGAACATGGAATGTCACCTCTCTGGCAGGGGAGGAGCATGAGCTAGTGCGTGAGGTGGAGCGGTACCAATTAGATATCGTTTGGCTCACCTCCTTACATAGCATAGGCTCTGGCATCAAATTCCTGGAGAGAAGCTAGACTCTTTAAAGTCAAGTCAAGTCAAGACAATTTTATTTGTATAGCCCAATATCACAAATTATTTACAAATTTGCCTCAGTGGGCCTTACAGCAACACAGCATCCTGTCCTTAGACCTTCTCATCGGATAAGGAACAACTCCCTAAAAAAAACAAAAAAACAACAACAACCCAAAAATACAAAAACCCTTAACAGGGAGAAAAAATAGTAAGAAACCTCAGGGAGCACAACAGAGGAGGGATCTCTCTCCCAAGACGGACAACGTGCAATGGATGTTGTGTTTACACAATTTACAGAATAGAACATTGAAAGAGGATAACATAATTATAATGGAATTATAAAATTTATGAAGAATATGATGCGCAGAATGCCAAGCAGTGTCCAGACGCCACTGGAACAGCCCAAGACCCAAGCCACGCGATCAGCATCACCATGTAAAAAATGATGTAGAAACCTGGAGGGGCGTGATTGGGAGGAACGGCCTCCCCGATCTGAACTTGAGTAGTGCATTGTTATTGGACTTCTGTGCAAGCCATGGATTGGCCATAACAAATAACATGTTCGAACATAAGGTAGTTCATAAGTGTACTTGGTACCAGAACAAAGATTGATGATAGACTTTGTGGTCATATCATTAGATCTGCAGCCGTATGCTTTGGACACTTGGATGAAGAGAGGAGCAGAGTTGTCAACTGATCACCACCTGGTGGCGAGTTGGATCAGATGGCGGGGAAGGCTGCCGGAAAGACCTGGCAAACTGAAACGTGTAGTGAGGGTGAACTGGGAACGTCTGGTGGAGGCCCCTGTCTGTGAGGTCTTCAACTCCCACCTCTGGAAGAAGTTCTTGTGTATCCCGAGGGAGGCTGGGGACATGGAGTCTGAGTAGGCCATGTTCAAAGCCTCTATTGCTGATGTAACAGGTAGAAGCTGTGTTAAGGTCATCGGTGCCTGTCGAGGTGGCAACCTAAGAACCCCCTGGTGGACACCGGTAGTGAGGGAAGCCATCAGGCTGAAGAAGGAGGCCTTTTGGGCTTGGTTGGCCCAGGGGTCTCCTGAAGCAGCAAACAGGTACTGGGAGGCCAGAAGGGCTGCGGCTTCGGCGGTCACGGAAGCAAAAACTTGGGTATGGGAGTAGTTCAGCGAGGCTATGCAGGGGGACTTTTGGTTGGCTTCAAGGAAGTTCTGGCAAAACATCTGGCAACTCAGGAAGGGAAAGCAGGGCTTGACTCAGGATGTGTTCAGCCGGGGAGGAGAACTGCTGACCCAGACTGGGGATGTTGTCGGGCAGTGGGTAGAACACTTTGAGGAGCTCCTGAACCCGGTTAACAAGTCCTCAGTGTAGGAGGTAGAGTCTGAAGACTTGGGGGAAACCCCACCCATATCCCTGGCAGAGGTCTCTGAGGTAGTTAAGAAGCTCATCGGTGGCAAGGCGCTGGGTGTGGATGAGATTTGCCCTGTGATGGACATTGTTGGGCTGTCCTGGCTGACATGTCTCTTCAGTGTCGCGTGGAGGTCGGGGACAGTACCTGCGGAGTGGCAGATTGAGGTGGTGGTTCCCATATTTAGAAAAAGGGGACCAGAGGGTTTGCTCTAATTATCGGGGCATCACACTGCTCAGCCTCCCTGAGAAAGTCTCTAAAGTGCTGGAAATGAGGCTCTGAATGATTGTCGAACCTCGGATCCACGAGGAACAATGCAGATTGTGTCCTGGCCATGAAACAACGGACCAACTCTTTACCCTTGCAGAAGAGCTGAGGGAGGCATAGGAGTTTGACCAGCCAGTTACAAGTGGTTTGTGGACTTGGAGAAGGCTTACGACCGTGTACCCCGCGGCACTCTGCAAGGGGTACTGCAGAAGTATGGGGTACCGGTGCAGTTGCTACAAGCATCTGGTCCTTGAATAACCAAAGTGAGAGCTGTGTCCGCATTCTTGGCACAAAGTCAAACACATTTTCAGTGGGTGTCAGACTCCGCCAGGGTTGTCCCTTGTCTCTTTATTTGTTAATTTTTATGAATGTTACCCTGTTGCTGTGGAGTTTTTCTTTTTTCCCTCTTTTTCATGGAGCTGCGGCAGCTTACCGTGTAGTCATACAGCATACATATTTTGTGGTTTATGTAAACAAAGAAAAATGATTTACATTAGTTTTTCATTTAAACTTTCATTTAGTAAATATTATCTTAAACTTTATATCAAGGTACATTTTGGTTGTGAATGCTGTTTACTTTGAAAGTTAAGAGTAGATTAATTTAACATTGGACTTGAGATTTGGGAATGATAATTTTGTTCAACAGAGCTAATTGAAAATGTGATTTGAATCTGAGGTTTTACTAATACTTGGTGATGTTTTATGCTAAGTGTTATAAGTTAGGTATAACCTGCACTGATAATTCTGCGTGGGTGTATCTTTATATGAATGTGACCTGTCTATATATCATCCATCCATCCATCCATTATCCAAACCGCTTATTCTGCTCTCAGGGTCGCGGGGATACTGGAGTCTATCCCAGCAGTCACTGGGCAGCAGCCGGGGAGACACCCTGGACAGGCCGCCAGACTATCACAGGGAGAGTCTATATAGTATCACAGTCTATATATCAGTTTATATATCAGGTTTTGGTAAATGCTGGATTTTGATGCAGGTCCAGTGCCAGGAACACCCATTGAAGAGGATGGCGAGCCAACCTACAGGATCTTGAGAGAAAGCTTACAGACTGTTATCTTCTGAGATAGGACTCCCTTCACAGTTTCCTGATGTGGTAGGACTGCCATCTACACACACGGACTGGGCCACAACAATCAATCCACTGAATTAAAACTTAAAGGTTAAAAAAAAAGACGAGCTCAGCTACTTTCAAGGGATTATTTTTTGTGCACACTTTATTATTTTAGTTAATTGCTTTGGGGAAATTTTTGTATAACAGCTTTGAACTGTAGTTAATGTGTTCAAAACACATTAAGGCAAACTTAATTTGTTCTGTCTACAGGTATTCAGACCTTGGGCTCAGGGCGTCCTAGTTTTCTGATACCGGTCCACAATTGTTTCCTTATATTGAAAATCCTCATTGATTGTTATTAAATGTAACCAGGGTTACATAGTATATCCTTACCATCATGTATGCCATCAACAGTGATGATATGATATAGAAATGGTTTAAAAATGATCACAGGAGTTGTATCAAGGCCATAGCTGATCAGCATTTTGAGTATTTGTTATAACAGCCCAGATGCCCAGTCTAGTTCTGTGTGAAAAAGGTCATCCCTTCATTGACTAACAAAAAATAAGAAATACAATTAAAAGGCAGAGCCTGGAGCTGCACCATTTAAAGCAGGGGTCTCAAACTCAACTTACCTGGGGGCCGCTGGAGGTAGAGTTTGGGTGAGGCTGGGCCGCAAGTATAAAAAAATAAAATAAAGTACAACCGATCCAATGTTCTCAATCTTTTTATATATATATATATATATATATATATATATATATATATATATATATATATATATATATATATATATATATACAGGTGATCAAAACAAGACAGGTAACAGTACAAGTGCAGGAACAAAAACGAACAGTGTGAGACAAAAAGGGGACACCAGGTTCTGTTATGACAAGATGGAATACTAATAAGCTAAAAAAAAACAAAACAACAAAAACAAACAAGCTATCAAATAAGCTCATTGACCTCCATTTGAAGCACAGGAGGTGCATCTTGCACATCAAAGGAGAAGGGGTCAGCAAAAATGTGAAAAGTGGCTCTGTGTGTCTTGAACTCTGCAAACCTGTGATCAAATTGCTCCTGTAGCTTCACAATGGCATCAGCGTACTTCTCACCACTGAATGGTGTGCCTGCATCCATGAGTGCCTTGCATGCTGGGAAATGGCAGAGGTTTGTCTGAGAGAGCTGGGCTTTCCATAACACAAGTTTTGTGGAGAATGATCTCACGTTGTCATAGGCAGCACTGACAAGCTGCCCCTGGTTTTGTAATTTCTTGTTCAGTACATTCAGCTCATGTGTGATGTCAACAAGGAAAGCTAAGTCCATGAGCCATTTGGGATCACTTAGCACAGGAACAGCCATCCCAGCCTTCTCCATGAAGGCTTTCACTTCTGCTCTCAACTCAAAAAACCTCTTCAAGACGTTTCCCCTGCTGAGCCAACGTGCCTCAGTGAAGTAGAGCACATCCTCATATGCTGACTCTATTTCCTCCCAAAAGTCGCGGAACTCCCGGTGCTTTAAACCCCTGGATCTGATATGGTTGATGCATTTCACAACGACAGACATCACATTGTCAAACTTCAGGCATTTGCTGCAAAGGGCCTGCTGAAGGATAATGCAGTGCAGAGCAACGGCCTCCTCCACAACCTCCTCTTCCAGTTTTTTTTTGAACAAGTGCCACCACTCCATTTCTCCTCCCTGTCATTGATGGCGCTCCGTCGGTTGTTATTCCAGCAAACGTCTTCCATGGCAAACCCGCATCCACAATGGCATCACACAGCTGGCGGAATATCTCCTGAGAGGTGGTCTGGCCATGCATTGGAATCACTGTGAGCAACTCCTCCATCACTTCAAAACTGTCGTCAACACCACGGACATAGATTGCGAGCTGCGCAGTGTCAATGATGTCTGTGCTCTCATCAAGAGCGACTGAGTATGCACAGAAACGTTTGGCTTTCTCACGCAGTTGATCATATATGTTACCTGACAGGTCAGAAATGCGCTCTGCCACTGTGTTGGCTGAAAGGCTGATGTTGCTAAACTGACCCTTCTTTTCCGGACAGACTATACTTGCAGCCTGTAACATGCACTTTTTAACAAACTCCCCTTCGTTGAATGGCTTTCCCGACTTAGCAATCATCTCACTCACCACGTAGCTAGCTTCGAATGCTGCATCATTATCTTTGCTAGCTTTCTTGAAGAAATCTTGTCGCTTCAGTAAACATGTTTTAAGATTGGCGACCCGTTTCTCTCTCTCATCTCCCTGGTATTTTGTATACTCATCATCAGCATGTCTAGTCGAGTAATGACGTCTGATGTTGTATTCCTTGTGCACCGTAACTTTCTCGGTGCATGTAAGACACGTCGGGCTGCCTCTGTGCTCAACAAAAAAATATGCCGTCTCCCACTTTTCCTGAAATTGTCTGTGCTCGTCACCAACTTTTCTCTTCACGACAGGTTTTGAGAAAGACATAACTGGGGCTTGCTGACAGGATATATTTTCCTTCCACTTGGTGTCGCTCCGGAATCAAGTTTCAACCAAGTTTCAACCGTTGCCAAGTCACGCTGCCCATTATGGTGCGTTCAAGTTGTGCTCGGAAGTCGGACTTTCTGAGTTCCGAGTTGGACATTTCAACTGGAAGTCTGAAATACGAGTCGTTCCAATTTACAACTTCCAACGTAACGGGAACGCACCATGACTTGACAACAAAGGCGACACCGGAAGCTGTCATGAGCCTGCGCTATGGTAGCTCATAAGTGAAAAATAAAAGCCCAGGGCAAGCGCGGGCCGCACTAACACTAAACTTTGATGTCAAGTAGGGGGCCACAAAATAACGTCCCGCGGGCAGGCCGCGAGTTTGAGACCCATGATTTAAAGTGAATAGAGGAACTTTGCATACTCATTAACTTTTTGTTTTTTTACATCACAGATTAAGACCAATTCCCAAACACACTGCTTAAAATGGAAATAATGCAACCCATCACTCACAAGTGTTCCCTGGCAAGTGGGAAGAACAAGGATATATTGGTGCAACAATAGAATAACTTTACATAGGTCAATACGTCAATGTTGAAAAATTGTCTGTTATGTACAAAAAAATGAAAGTATTTTTTATTAATTCATCATCAGCCTCTTCTCCGGGGTCGGGTCGCGGTGGCAGCAAGCGAAGTAGGGCATTCCAGAAATCCCTCTCCCCAGCAATGCCCTCCAGCTCTTCCTGGTGGATCCCAAAGCATTCCCAGGCCAGACTGGACAGGCCTCCAGCGAGTTCTGGGTCTGCCCCAGGGTCTCCGCCCAGTTGAACATGCCCAGAAAACTTCCAAAGGCAGGCAATCAGGAGGCATCCTAATCAAATGCCCGAACCACCTCAACTGGCTCCTTTTGACGCAAAGGAGCAGCGGCTCTACTCCGAGCTACCTCCGGATGTCTGAGCTCCTCAGCCTATCTCTAAGGCTGAGCCCAGACATCCTATGGAGGAGACTCATTTTAGCCGCTTGTATCCGTGATCTCACCCTTTCGGTCACTACCCAAAGCTCATGTCCATAGGTGAGGGTGGAATGAAAATTGACTGGTAAATTGAGAGCTTTGACTTCCAGCTCAGCTTCCACTTCGCCACAACGGTCCAGTACTGACAAAAACGGATTTAACGTTACTGCTATGTGTACAATGAATGCTGCAGGACAGTTTGTTCCTCCAAAGCTTATATTCCGGACAAAGAGAATGATCGAGATGTTGATGAGAGGGGTATTACCTAGATCTGTGGGAAGAGTTTCAGATTCCTGTTGGATCGACAGCAGCCTATTTGTGGAGTGGCTCTCCCTCTTTCTGAAAAACATGAATTGCAGCAAGAATGATCCACACATCCTCACACTTGATGGAAATGGACACCACTCACATAAAACCTTAGAGGCTGTTAATCTGGCAAGAGAACTTGGCATAATCATGATTTCACTACCACCCAACTACTACTACTACTTTCAGCTGCTCCCGTTTGGGGTCGCCACAGCGGATCATCCGTTTCCATTTCTTCCTGTCTTCTGCGTCTTCCTCTGTCACACCAGCCATCTGCATGTCTTCCCTCACCACATCCATAAACCTCATCTTTGGTCTTCCTCTTTTCCTCTTCCCTGGCAGCTCCATATTCAGCATCCCTCTCCCAATATACCCAGCATCTCTCCTCCACACATGTCCAAGCCATCTCAATCTTGCCTCTCTTGCTTTGTCTCCAAACCGTCCAACTTGAGCGGTCCCTCTAATATAATCGTTCCTAATCCTGTCCTTCTTCGTCACTCCCAGTGAAAATCTTAGCATCTTCAACTCTGCCACCTCCAGCTCCACCTCTTGTCTTTTCGTCAGTGCCACTGTCTCCAAACCATATAACATAGCTGGTCTCACAACCATCTTGTAAACCTTCCCTTTAACTCTTGCTGGTACCCTTCGGTCACAAATCACTCCTGACACTCTTTTCCACCCACTCCACCCTGCCTGCACTCTCTTTTTCACCTCTCTTCTGCACTCCCCATTACTTTGGACAGTTGACCCCAAGTATTTAAACTCATATGCCTTCGTCACCTCCACTACTTGCAACCTGACCATTCCGTTGTCCTCACTCTTATTCACACATAGGTATTCCGTCTCGCTCCTACTGACATTCATTTTTCTTCTCTCCAGTGCATACCTCCACCTCTCCAGGCTCTCCTCAACCTGCACCCTACTCTCGCTACAGATCCCAATGTCATCTGCGAACATCATCATCCATGGAGACTCCTGCCTGATCTTGTCCGTCAACCTGTCCATCACCATTGCAAACAAGAAAGGGCTCAGAGCCGATCCTTGATGTAATCCCACCTCCACCTTGAACCCGACTGTCATTCCAACCGCACACCTCACAATTGTCACACTTCCCTCATACATATCCTGCACCACTCCTACATACTTCTCTGCAACTCCCGACTTCCTCATACAATACCACACCTCCTCTCTCGGCACCCTGTCATATGCTTTCTCTAAACCTACAAAGACCCAATGTAACTCCTGATGGCCTTCTCTATACTTCTCAATCAACATTCTCAAAGCAAACAACGCATCAGTGGTGCTCTTTCATGGCATGAAACCATACTGCTGCTCACTAATCATCACCTCTACTTAACCTAGCTTCTACTACTCTTTCCCATACCTCTGTAATTGCTGCAGTTCTGCACATTGCCCTTGTTCTTGAAAATCAGTACCAGTATGCTTCTTTTCCACTCCCCAGGCATCCTCTCACTTTCCAAGATTGTGTTAAACAATCTAGTTAAAAACCCTACTGCCATCTCTCCTAAACATCTCCATGCCTCCACAGGTATGTCATCAGGACCAACTGCCTTTCCACTCTTCATCCTCTTCATAGCTGCCCTCACATCCTCCTTGCTAATCCACTGAACTTGCTGATTCACTATCCCTACATCATCCAACCTTCTCTCTCTCTCATTTTCTTCATTCATCAGCCCCTCAAAGTACTCCTTCCACCTTCTCAGCACACTCTCCTCGCTTGTCAGCACATTTCCATCTCTATCCTTGATCACCCTAACTTGCTGCACATCCTTCGCAGCTCGGTCCCTCTGTCTAGCCAATCGGTACAAGTCCTTTTCTCCTTCCTTAGTGTCTAACCTGTCATACAACTCACCATATGCTTTTTCCTTTGCCTTTGCCACCTCTCTCTTTTTGCTTTACGCTGTGTCTCCTTGTACTCTTGTCTACTTTCTTCATCTCTCTGACTATCCCACTTCTTCTTTGCCAACCTCTTCCTCTGTATAATTTGCTGTACTTCCTCATTCCACCACCAAGTCTCCTTGTCTTCCTTCCTCTGTCCTGATGACACACCAAGTACTTTCCTAGCTGTCTCCATCACTATTTCTGCAGTGGTTGCCCAGCCATCCGGCAACTCTTCACTACCACCCAGTGCCTGTCTTAACTCCCACCTGAACTCCACACAGCGGCCTTCCTTCTTCAACTTCCACTATTTGATCTTTGGCTCTGCCTTCTCTAGTTTCCTCTTCTTGGTCTCCAAAGTCATCCTGTAGACCATCAGCCGATGCTGCCTAGCTACGTTCTCCCCTGTCACCACCTTGCATTCTCCAATCCCTTTTAGATCACACCTTCTACATAAGATATAGTCCATCTGTGTGCACTTTCCTCCACTCTTGTACATCACCCTGTGTTCCTCCCTCTTCTTGAAATATGTATTCACCACAGCCATTTCCATCCTTTTCACAAAATCCACCACCATCTTTCCTTCCACATTTCTCTCCTTGACACCATACCTACCCATCACCTCCTCATCACCTCTGTTCCCTTCACCAACATGTCTATTGAAGTCCGCTCCAATCACCACTCTCTCCTCCTTGGGCACCCTCTCCACCACGTCATCCAACTCACTCCAGAATTCTTCTTTCTCGTCCATCTCACACCCAACTTGCGGGGCATATGCGCTGATAACATTCAGCAATACACCTTCGATTTCCAGCTTCATACTCATCACTCTGTCTGACACTCTCTTCACCTCCAGCACACTCTTGACATACTCTTCCTTCAGAATTACCCCTACCCCATTTCTCCTCCCATTTGCACCATGGTAGAAGAGGTTGAACCCACCTCCGATACTCCTGGCCTTACTCCCCTTCCACCTGGTCTCTTGCACACATAGTATGCCTATCTTTCTTCTTCCCATTATATCAGCCAGCTCTCTCCCTTTACCAGTCATAGTGCCAACATTCAAAGTTGCGACCCTCACCTCCATATTCCTACTTTTCCTCCTCTCTAGCTGCCTATGGACATGCCTTCCCCCTCTCCTTCTCCTTCACCCATCAGTAGCATAGTTTCCACTGGCACCCTGCTGGTTAACAGTACCGGTGGCGGTCATTGGTAACCAAGGCCTCGACCGATCTGGTATGGAAATCTTATTTATGATCCAGATATTTGATTTGGCAAAGATTTTACGCCGGATGTCCTTCCTGACGCAACCCTCCCCATTTGTCCGGGTTTGGGACCGGCAGAAAGAATGCACTGGTTTGTGCATCCTCAGTGGCTGGGTTTCACTTTGAACATGCTCCTTCCCTTGATGTTCCCATAAAGGAACATTGAACAGTCATCTATGGTACGGAGCTTGTGATTAAATCACTTCTCTGTACCCGCTTCGCGCTCAGGACGTAGCACCACAACTCATCATCATGGGTGGCGGGACTCACACTTAAGAAACACATTTCTCAAGTTAACTATAGAAATGATCCCTGAAAGAATAGTCTTTTTATGGCTGCAGTTGGGTGGTAATATACCACCCAACTGCAGCCATACAATGCAGCCCCCTCGACAGGACCTTTTCCAGAAGCCTGAACATTAGCTACAACAAAGTAGCTGACTGATAGATGACCAAAACCCCTGGGAAGAGGATTACCATCTATGAGATTGTTGGCCTTTTTGGTGAAGCCTACAGCCAGGCTGCCAGTGTGGGAAAGGGGGTGGTAGGGTTCAGGGCTTGTGGCCATATGCCATATAACAGGGGCATTTTTAAAGAGGACGTCAGGGCAGCGGAGGTCACAGAGGAGCCAGACCTTGCCCTACAACCTTCTCCACCCACCTCCAAGGCTGTACCACCTACCCTAAAACCTACTCCACCCACTTCCAAGGCTATTCCACCTGCCTTACAGCCTACTCCATCCACCTCACACCAGGCTGCTCAAGAGCCCATTCCTGGTAAGACAAGATAAGTGTCCTTTCATATTTCAGAGGCTACATGTTTTATCAAGAGTGCTAACACTGTTTTCTGTCCATCATGAACAGAGATCACTGAACCTTCAGTGTCAAGTCTCATCCTCGCAATCTCACCTCAGCCAGAGGTATATCAGGCAAGGCCAAGAAAAAGAAGGCTGAGTCAGCAGCAGTGCTTACAGCCTCACACTACAAGAGAGCTCTGGAGAAGACCAATGCAAGAAAATGCTGAAAAAAGTCCCAATCAAATAGGAAGATCCAAGGAAAGAAGAAGACCCAGGAAGATGAGGATGCTGAATGTCTGTACTGCACTGAGCTGTTCTCAGTTAGTGGTGGCAAGTGGGTAAAATGTGAAAACTGTATGAAATAGGCTCATGAGGACTGCAGGAATGCAACGGATGCAGGTTTCTTGTGTGAGTTTTGTGCGGGAGTTTATTTTTTGTTGTGCATTCCCGTTTTAAATGAAATTTCTTAGGCCTGATTGTTAAATTGTTTGTCTGACCTGAAAATAATTTTTTTGGCTTGTTCACATCAAAATTAAATTTTAATATCTTTTTTCCAGCTATTTCAAAATGCAACCTGAATTGAAAATATTGAGAATAATACTATTATTCACCCCATTTTAATGATTTTTTCACACTTGCATGCAATTTTATGTAGCAGTATTTTTATGTCAGTAAATTAAATATCAATGATAATAAAGTTGTAATGTTTTTAAACCAATCTCTCCCATTGTGATTTGTCCTACGCCCATCAATTCGAAATTAATTAGCAATAATCAAAATGTTGTAAAAACAATCAAAAATAATTTCTGTATGTTTAATACAACAGCAAAAGGATGATCAGGATCTGCTTTATGAAATCTTCTTTACCAACTCAAGAATAGTTAGAAAAGGGAAAAAATGTCACATCACATGGGTCCCAGCACATTAAGTTATCCTGGGAAATGAGAGCAGACAAATTGGCAAAAGAAGCAGGCAAAAAAAAAAGAAGGAATTGTTGAAATCAATATCCATCCATCCATTTTCCGAACTGCTTATCCCGCTCTCAGGGTCACGGGGATGCTGGAGCCTATCCCAGCAGTCATTGGGTGGCAGGCGGGGAGACACCCTAGACAGGCCGCCAGACTATCACACAGGGCCGACATACACACACACACACACACACACACACACACACACACACACACACACACACACACACACACACACACACACACACACACACACACACACACACACACACACACACACACACACACACACACACACATTCATACCTAGGGACAATTTAGTATGGCCATTTCACCTGAACTACATGTATGTGGACTGTGGGAGGAAACCGGAGCCCCTGGAGGAAACCCACACAGACATGGGGAGAACATGCAAACTCCACACAGGACGACCCGGGATAACCCCCAAGGTTGGACTGCCCTGGGGCTCGAACCCAGGACCTTCTTGCTGTGAGGTGACCGTGCTAACCACTGTGCCGCCGTTCCGCCTGAGATCAATATTAAATTATCAAAATCAGAGGGGGAAAGGCATAGTGTGGAGAAAGGTAAATCAACAGTGGCAACAGCATTGGGATAAGGCAATAAAAGGGAGACATTTACACACAGTCCAACACACAGTAGGAATGTTAAGAAGTAGAGGAACAAATTGGCAAGAACAAGTGATAATAAGCAGGGTGAGAATTGGGCACAGCAACCTTAACAGTAAACTTTTCATCATAAGAAAACATCCAACGAGTTTTTGCAATCAATGCCATGAGGCTGAGACATTTGAGCATATCCTTATTGCATGCATGAAATTGACTTATGAAAGGCAAGAAATGATAACAAAAATTTAGGAAAATAGGGCTGGTAGAGAACAAAGTTAAAATTATTGTGACAAGCCGGCGTGGAAGGAGTCAGTCAGTCAGTAAAATGGACGTCGACTTAGTCCGAGTCAAAACCCCAGACAAACAACATAACAGTAACTAAAACACAATTTTAACACCCTCTGCTGGGCCTTTTTGATGATTGTGTCTATGTTGGGTTTCCTCCAGGTGCTCCAGATTCCTCCCACAGTCCAAAGACATGTAGGTCAGGTGAATCGGCCATACTAAATTGTCCCTAGGTGTGAACATGTCGTCCCTGTGATGGACTGGCGCCCTGCCCAGTGTATCTCCCTGCCTGCTGCCCAGTGACTGCTGGGGTAGGCTCCAGCATCCCGCGACCGGAATTCGGATAAGCGGCTTGGATAATGGATGGATGGATGGACGTTAACGGTTCCATCAGCCCTTGCGTTTCCCCAGTGCGGAACCGCCAAGTCAGAAAAGAAAGACAGAAAAATAAAAGCAAGAAAAAAAAGACAGAGCGACTGCGACACCATATTAGTTTGTGGAGACAGTCTTAAAGGGAGAAAATTGTTATTTAGTTTTTTGAGGATGACGACTGGAAAGATGGTTTCAAAATTAATGAACAGAGAGCGAATAAAACCCGATGGTGGCAGTAATACAACATCATGGATGCCAACTTCCGTTAAACCTCGAAGAAGAAGACAAAGAAGAAGAAGAAGAAGCGGCAGCAGCGGGAGGAGGAGAAAAACAAAACAAAACAAAACAAAACACGGACATTCAGCGTCAACAACCCGATTGGAAGACGATGCGCCCCGGAGCAGAAAAAAACGGAAAAAGAAAAATTCTGAAGAGAAACATGGGCCGAAAATGTAGGTAAGAAATGCTCGATCTACATTGATTTAGCCCCTTTTCCTTATATGAGCTGTTGACGTGCTTTTAGTTGAAATGGGAACGGTTTGTCATTAGCTAGCTAATGTTAGGAAGGCTAGTTACCATACATACATGCTGCTACAGTGCTACCTAACGTTAATGTTAGCTCATGCAGTACTGGACCAAAACATTGACACATAATGAATGTGTAATGATGCTTATACATGTGTATAACGATGTAGTGGTTTGGGGGGGGGGCACTGTAAACCAGCGCCGTCCGTGTATAGAGACGGCACTGTTGCAAGCTGTCGTTTAGGGCCCCAAAATGTTCAGAAATGGCCCTGCCATCCTTCATTGTGAAAGGCGCTGGAGGTATACTGTGAGCAAGATTTATGTGACTTGGCACTCCAACTTCACGAGTCAAACCTAAGCTTTAAAGCTGCTATGAGCAGTTTTGAATTTTTGTTGGCTTTGCGCGCCGCTCTGGAAAAAAAGTGGTTTCACATAAACATTGCCTCATTACACAAAGATCTACATCCGCTCTCTGGTAGCTTGTGCATTTTGAGAGATGTAATGGTGTTTTGGAAAACAGGTGTTTGCAAGATATGCAGTGATGAGGTAACGTATCTCTTAATTGCATACCGTCTGTGTGCCGTAAATGGTTTCGTTAAATTTGACGGAGAATCTGACTCAGAGAAAAGCTTTTGAAATTATTACATCGCAATGTCTAATCTTCTCACTGATGGTCTCATTTGATTATGTTAGTCATGTAGAGGCATCATAATGAAACTGAGACTGATGAAATCCGCAAAAAACTCCTCATAGCAGCTTTAAAATTACTCAAAAGACACATTTTCCCCCCTAAACTGCACATTGATATTTCTAAAGTGTAATGAGCCTTCTTTTTTTCAGGTAAATACTAGTACAAATTAGAAAGGAGTTCACTCAGTTAGCATAATCACTTTCTGAAGAAGAAAATAGAGAATAGAGAGATTGTCTTGGTGGAGTTGTGAGGGCAGGCATGTATCCTTCACAATCATGCCCCTCTTGCTCATCTCCTTTCAACTCCGACCTTCTGAACAGCTGAAAAGTCTGAGATACATTATTGGAACTAATCAGAGTTGAATGAGGAAAGCGCTGAGGTGAGACAGCAGAAATTACCTCTCTCCTCAACCTGCCTGTTCTTGGTGCTGTCTCTCACTGAGCCTCCATCGCCATGTTCTTCAGGTGATAGAGGAAAAAGGCGGGGGGAGATTGAGGTGGGGTGGCAAAGTGGAGGTTTTTTTTTTTAAGGGTACGACTTGAAGACAACAAAGTTAAGAGGGTGAGGGGTTTTTCCACAGCACAATCAAGTGACAATGAAAAATAAAGGTACGTTAAAAGGGAGAGAGAGTCAATACAATCTCATGTCTTCCTTTCATCTGTCTGTTAGGCTATCCAGATAGTGGCAATTCTTATGACAAAGTACCTTTATCCCACACGCCAAAGTAATGAGAATGTCTCACCCAACTAAATCTACCTCAGTAAATGACCCCCCCAACACACACACACACACTCACACACACACACTATGCTAGGCCCCTCACCCCTACCCTACCCTTGGGTGATGTGACTGTGGGTGCAGATGCTGAGGTGAATTTGTGACTTTTGGTGCAGATACTGGGGCGAGTCATAGAATTGAAAATTCATCGGACACACTTCTGGGTTGGAAGTGGATACCCAGTTCTTCACTGGTTTGACAGGTAGAAGATAATGGAGCCTTTCCCATTATGGCTTGGCACCAATCAGATTCCCAAAAAAATATGGACTGGTGCCAGATAGTGATATCTTCCTTACCGCACATGCAGTAAATTAATTTCACTACACTTCCTCCTAACCATATCTGGTGAATGTTTGTCACTGAACATCTTTCTTTGCTCCTTTTACCTCTAAAGTGCATTTCCTCATTCACTTGCATCAACCCATGCTGTCCTCCCCACCTCCTGTTTAGTGCAAATGCTCCGATGCACAGGGAATGACAGCAGGAGAAGACAAAGGCAGAAAATTTGCTTAATTGGCTAAATTTTGCACCGAAAGTTGAACTCGGAGATGACTGACAAAGGACTCACTAATTTGTAGTTTATGTGGTGACATTGAGATGATAAAAGGCTGTTTTAACTGAATAAGAATGAACAAATCTCGGTGAATGCTTAGTGATAGGATGTTTGCTAATATTGGTCATCATTCAATGGCTTAGAATTTGAATTGATGTTAAAAGATTAGACTTGATAGTAAACAATTTTATTTACAATGGGGCTCTTTAAAAATAAACTCTAATAGAACAATTACAGATGCATGCATGCTCGTGCACACACATCTAGTCTATACTTACATAAACAAAAAGCCATTTCCCCCCATTATGTATATTTTGCAAGTATACTATCACCTCTGCAGGTTCTGTCACCTCAGAGAATGATCATCAAGTTTTAGCAAGCAGTGACAGTGCCTCTATCCTCCCTCATTGTCCCTGTTGACAGACCACTTCTCCCCCTGTCCTCTTGCATTATCTCTTTACACATGGTGCCCATGGCCTAAGGATGGACATGCAGCTGAAAAGATTTGTTAGGATTTATTTTTGTTCATTTTGTGGTCTGCCTATGGAGTTTGAGAGTGCTTTCAAAGCAGGTCTGACTGACCCTGTGGTCCAAGCATTCTAAGAGCTCATAAACAGAGACAAGGCATGCAGATGACAACCTGCCACTAGCCAGGCACTGTCATTTGCAGCTCACCCACTCTTTAAATAGGTGTCTGGGGTGTCATTGTCTCTGAGGGCTGCCTCGTGGGTACATGTATAATAAAACCAGGACTATAAACCTGAACGTAAGTGGCACTGCCTTGCCCATGGCTTCTGCTGCAACGTTTGAGCAAGGCAACGTGGTTTGTGTTAGTTGGAGGAGAGAGACATGATACATAGGAGAAAGATGAGGAGGAGAGTGAGCAAAAAAGTGTATTTCATGACATTAAGAAAAATGAGGACATTAAGTCGGCATCAATGTCAAAGTGATGCATTCCCCATAATTTTTTTTTCATTTTATTTTCCTTTTCTTCAACAACATGCCAGATTTGTAATACCTTCGATATGAAATACAAAAACCGAAAGGTTGCATGTTGTCCATTTTTATACCCCCCCAGAGAAACAAAAAGACATATTGTACAGAACAGAACTAAAATGAAAAACAAAATAAAAAAATTAAATGTACATAGACAAATGGTAAAATACATCAAAATGTAAACATAAATACACATTAAAAATATGTATATATGAGTCATGGTTGTTTACAACTAATCTATATTGTAATTTGATTGAATAAGAATCAGTTATTGAAGAGTACACAGCTTTTGCGTTTTCAGAAATGGTTGCCGCATCTTATAAAATTTACTTATAGAGACACTCAAAGTAAACTTTATTTTCTCCATGTGTAAAAACCTCATAGGTTCTTCAGCCCACTGGACCTGTATAAGGCGTCTAGCAATTAAGGAAGCAAAAGCAATTGCGTTTGAGTAATGTCTAGGAAGGAGTGTGTCCTCTGGTACTACACCGAAAATTGCAATCAAAGGAGAAGGGGTAAATGTAACTCCAAAAAACCTCCGAAATGTATCAGATATAGATGTCCAATAATAACGACGATTTGAACCAGTCCAAAAAGTATACATGAGGGATCCTGTTACTGGCTTGCCTCTACTGGGTAAGGGATCTGCCCCTGGATAAATCTTAGCCAACATTTCCTTGGATAGATGACCTTGAATTGTAGGAGCTTATGCCTAGCACAAATTGAGGAAGAATGCACTCTTTGAAGAATGGACTGCCAATTGTGATCTGTTATTTCAGATGCCAAACCATCTTCCCACTGGGATCTAATAATGGAAAGAGTGGGGGAATGCAAAGTCAATAATATGTTATATATCACTAAAGTTGCTTCAGCTGGTGAATTGGGGAACTGGGGATATCTGCTATGCATGAAATTTCGAATTTGTAAATAATGGAAGAAATGGGTCGGTGGGATGTTACATACACTGGGGCTCTGAGCCTGCTGAGCGGCGGTTGCTCGAAGACTGGTCCTCCGGGCCTCAAGGGGGTGATCGACGGTGGCGGGGAAGCTACACCCCAGCACTGGTCCTCCTGGCCTCTACGGGAGGGTGGTGCCGCGGTGCACTGGAATGAACAGGTTGGGCGGGAAAACCTCCAGTCTTTTGCCACGCCAGGTTTTCCAAGCACCAAATGGTCTGTTCAATGTCCCGCTCCAGTCTCTGGGTCTCTCTCATAATTATTTCGCTCAATCCCACTTCTGACACCAATGTGGCGAGCTGGCGTGGAAGAATGAGTCGAGTATGTATTATGATTTCTGTTAGTGTTCTGATCCCCTGGCATTGGCGGCACCAGTGGATTTTTTATTGGGGGTGCTCAGTAGGAGCTTTGACTATTAATTGGGGGTGCTATGGAACTGTGGATATACCAGTATACGCACACATGACCAAACAAAATGCGCACGTGTTAAGAGTGGCTAATACACACACTGAGCAATACAAAAGTACGAAAGAATCAGTCTCAAGCTCAAAACAGCGTGCGCCCTCACTATGCGCCCACACAAACACAAACGCACACAGAGTGGGTAAGCGACAGAAACCTCATGCATCACTGTTGGTCTAAAAACAGCGTATCAGACCTCGATCCAGATCAAAACCAAAACTCTACAAACACGATATAACAATACGACTGCCATTTCTCTCCAATGTCCCAAACACTGCAACAAACCCTTAGATGCCCTAGCATAACATACATCTCCTGGTATGTAACAAGGCTGCCGGCTCCCTAGTAAGCAATGAGTGCACAGTTCTTAGAATAAAGAATAATTTACAGAATATGAAGAATAATGGTGAAGCATGAGAACAACTGTTATATGGCAGTAACCTGGCCTAGTAATACAGTGGCATTATAAGACAGTCACTCACCATTAGACGTCTTCATAGAAGAACAATGTGTCTGTTATTTTGATTGTTGGCAAAGCCATCGATGATTTCATCAGAGTCCAAATCTTGTACCTAGTCAATGGGAACAGAATCCAGTTGGAGGGACCTGACATGTCCCAGAAAGGATTGCCAGATTTTATAAAATTGTCCATTAGAGCCATGAAGGGAGTGTTTAATTTTCTCCAACTTCACAAAGGATAGGGCACCCTTTAATTGAATTGAATTGAATTTATCCAGTGGGTACGGGAGGGGGAGGGGGGCTCCTCCAGTGCATCAGAATAACATGCCTGGTCAATATTGTGAGAAAAGCTGCAAGTTCCACAAAATATGACGGCAACGAGTGGCCAGTGGGTAGGACACCAAACAGGGCAACTAAGGGAGAGGGGTGGATGTAAATAGACGTGATAGCTGAAGGGGAATCAAAAACTGACTTCCAAAACAAAGACAGTGCAGGACAAGCCCAGAGCATGTGGATGAGATTAGCTGGTCCTGAGTGACATTTATCACAGTTTGGATCAGTTCCAGGGTAGATGTGGGCTAGTTTGCTTTTAGATCAGTGCACTCTATGAACCACCTTACACTGTAAAACCCCATGACGGGCAAAAATAGACGATGTGTGGACCCGCCTCAAAACTGACTGCCAGACCTCAGGCTCTATTTCAATGTTGAGATCCTCATACCAAATCCTGCGTAAATGATCAGAGGACGAGGGTTGGCATGTGAGGAGAGTGTTGTATATCTTTGAAATAGTACCTTTGAGGTAATGACTAATATTGAGAATGGTGTCGACCAAGGTGGAAGGAGGGATTGCAGGGAAGCGATTGCGAATAAAGTCTGGGATTTGCAAGTATCTGAAGAAGTGGGTCCTCTGCAGGTTAAATGATGCAAATATGCCATCAATATAAAGATTCCTCACAGAAGCAATCCCATGGTCTGCCCAGGTTGCAAAAGCCCTATCAGTGACAGAGGGAGGAAACAGAGGGTTGGAGTGTACAGGGGATGAAAGAGGTATTGCTTGGAATCCGAAATTACATCTGAATTGAGTCCGAATCTTGAGACAGTTTTTAACTATTATATTACTAGAGTATGATTGAGATGGTAATGCCAGGGGGAGGCACAAGGGGGACACCAGGGAGGAGGAAGTGCATGTGGCATCCTCAATCTGCAACCGCGGTGGGGGTTGACTGTTAGTATCACATCCGTGCAAAATACTGAGAATATTTGCAGCCCAATAGTAAAATAAAAATTTGGGTAATGCAACACCACCCAATTCTTTTGGCGTTTGTAGGACATCTTTACAAATCCAAGGATTTTTTTTTCAATATGAACTGAAAAATCAAACTATCAAGTGAGTGGAAAAAATGCTTTGGAATAAAAACAGGTATGCATTGACAGAGATATAGGAATTTGGGAAGCACATTCACTTTTATACAATTTATCCGGCCAGCAAGAGACAGAGGTAATAGAGACCACCGGTGGAAGTCTTGAGTCAGTCGAGAAAGTAGAGGGGAGAAATTACATTTAAACAAATCTGAATAGTTCCTAGTTATACAGATACCCAGGTACCTGAAACTTTCCAGAGATGTCTTAAATGGCAATTTTGAAAGGGGGTACACTGTAGTTGCAGCATTAATGGGCATGAGTTCACTTTTATGAAGATTTAGCTTATAACCCGAAATTTGCCCAAACTCCTTTAACAAAGCAAACAATGGGGGAGATAGATCTGTCTGGATCAGAGATAAACAGTAAAAGGTCATCAGCGTATAAGGCCAGTTTATGCTCATAGCCTCCCCTTGAGATGCCCTGCATCTGACTAGACCTGAGAGCAACCGCCAGTAGTTCGATGGCAACGGCGAACAGTAGCGGAGAAAGTGGGCAGCCCTGATGGGGTTCTACGTTTGAGGGGAAAATAAACAGAACAATCATTGTTTGTGCGAACGCAAGCTAGGGGGATGTATATAAAAGCTTAATCCATGAAATAAATGTATTACCAAAACCAAACATTTTTAGTGCATAAAACAGATATGGCCAGTCCACATGGTCAAATGCCTTCTCAGCATCCATTGAAATGACCAATTCCGGGGAATCTGAGGATGAAGGTGGGTATAATATATCAAATAGCCGTCTGACATTATGAAAAGAGTGTCTGTCCTTAACAAATCCCGTTTGGTCTGTGGAAATAATAGTCATCAGGACAGACTCTAAACGTGTTGCCAGCATCTTGGCTAAAAGCTTGACATCTGCACATAGCAAAGAGATGGGGCGGTAATTACTGCAAAGAAGGGGATCTTTATCCTTTTTTAGTATAAGAGAGATAACAGCTTGACATAATGTAGGGGGGAGTATGCCAAATTCTAATGAGTCATTAAACATATTTAGCGTCAATGGGGATACTTTATCAGAAAATGTCTTAAAATTCGGTGGGGAAGCCATCAGGGCCTGGGCATTTCCCATTCTTCATCAGCATTAGAGCATTTTTGAGTTCACCAACTGTGAAGGGTTAATCCAACCCAGCAGATATTTCAGGATCTATGGAAGGGATGTCTAAAGACATAAAAAAGCTTTCGTATTGGGTCTTATGAGATGTGCTCTCAGATGTACGTATATAATGATGCATAAAAGTCCCTGAACTGGTTGTTGATGGTTTGAGGATTAATAGTTATTCCATCTGCAGTATTAATTTGGGTAATATGCACTGATGAAGATGATTGCCGAATTTGATGAGCAAGTAGTCTACTTGGTTTATCTCCAAATTCATAATAATTATGGCGTGTTTTTAGTAGTGATTATGTTGCCTTATTAGAGGCCAGGATGTCAAATTCAGCCTTTTTCATTAGTAATTCTTTAAAAAGACCAGAGTCAGGTGAATCTACACACCTAGTCTGCAGTTCTGATATAGCCTTAGACAGACTAATACTCTTTTCAGAGGTAATCTTTCTCTGGTAAACAGCATACAATATGATTTCTCCTAGCAGGTAGTCTTTGCATGTCTCCCAAACTGTTGTAGCAGATACGGATGGACTAACATTAGTCGAGATGAATGTGTCAATGCTATTGCTAATAATATTGATAAAATCGGGATCTGTGAGTAGAAATGAATTAAAGCGCCAAGGGGATCGTGACAAGGATCTTGTCACAGCCTCTCGCCCTTGACATCAAAGCGATCACCCTTGACACCTGCTACACCAGCTGACACCTGCTACGCCAGCTGACACCTGCTACACCAGCTGACACCAGCTGACCCCCCTTCACCCCGGCAATTGCCCTCACCCTTAAAAGGCCTCCACTATGGACCAGTCTTCGCTGGAATGTCGCCATTCATGGACTTCTGCCTGCCTACCTGCCACCGAGCTACCTCCTGCTCTACCCCCGAGATCGGTCACTTCAATAAAGACTTGATTCTTCCCTTACCTGGTTGTCCCGTCTGCTTTTGGGTTCCTTCCCGATATGTGACAGTACGTTCCAGCCACTATGGACCCAGCAGACCATTCCACCACAGACCTGGCTACGGTCTGCCAGGCTGTAGCCAACCAGGAATCGGTCCTCGGCCAGCACAGCCAGGTGCTACAGGGGATGGCTGATGCCCTCCGTGGGCTCAGCTCAAAGATCTCCGGAATCCAGACCCAACTTAGTGCCTCCGCTAGCCCGGGATCCGCCCCTCCAGCTCCGCCACCCCCAGCGCCATCAACTTCGGCTAAGGAACCATGGGTTGCCCCGCCCGATAAGTATGATGGAGATTTTGGACTTTGTCGCCCTTTTTTGATGCAGTGTGAGATTGTGTTTAACTAGCAGCCCCAGTCATATTCCACGGATGGAGCCAAAGTCGCTTACATCATGAGTCTTCTCCGGGGAAGCGCCCTGGATTGGGCTACAGCGGTGTGGGAGATGCGGGCCTCCATTTCCTCAACCTACGCTGAGTTCATCACTGCTTTTCGCCAGGTTTTTGATCATCCCGTGCGGGGAAAGGATGCGTCAAAAAGACTGATCTCTCTCTGCCAGGGTTCCCACAGCGTCGCTGACTACTCAGTTGAGTTCCGTACGCTATCAGCGGAGAGCAGATGGAACAATGAGTCCCTCCAGGCCGGCTTTTCCAACGGGCTAAGCGAATCCATAAAGGACGAATTGGTTTCCTACCCCGAGCCTGGAGGGTTGGAGGAATTGGTTACCCTGGCCATTCATGTGGACAACCGTCTCCGGGAGTGGAGGCGAGAGAGGACGCGCCGCTTTCCTGGTCACAACAACTTACCACGGGCCACACCTCCAAACTCTGGGGGCCGAGCTCGCTCAACTGAGGTTGCCGTCCTCCGAGAAAGCCCGAGGCGTGACTCTTCCCCAGCTTCGGAGCCGATGCAACTCGGCCGCTTCCAGCTCAACCCGGAGGAGCGTCAACGCCGCATCACCGAGAACAGCTGCTTGTATTGTGGTCAGCCTGGTCACTTTCTCTCCTCCTGCCCTCACCGTTCCGTCAAACTAGCAGGCTCGCGAGGGAGGGGGAGGATCCTTGTGAGCCCAACTGTCTGCCCTCTGTCTCCTCGTCCACGTACCCAGTTGCAAGCTACCATCAGTTTTAAAGGTCAGTCCACTAAACTTTTGGCTTTAATTGACTCTGGAGCTGATGAAAGCTTTTTGGATGCAAGTGTTGTGAAGCAGCTAGGTCTTGCCACTGTGAGTCTGGACCAGCCTCTTGAAGCTAATGCCCTGGATGGATGTCTCCTGGCCCGGATAACCTCTAAGACCGAGCCTGTGCGCCTCCTGTTGTCGGGAAACCATCAAGAGGAGTTAAGTTTTTTCGTTATCAATTCTCCCTTTGTTCCCATTATACTTGGTCATCCCTGGCTGGTTAAGCATAGTCCCCATATTGATTGGTCATCGGCCAGAATTTCAAGTTGGAGTCCCGTCTGTCATGCCATATGCCTCCAGTCTGCTCTGCCTCAGTCTGTCCCCTGTCAGGTGTCAAGCTCTGAGACCTCTGACCTGTCACTGGTGCCTCCAGAGTACCATGACCTCCAAGCCGTGTTCAACAAGCAGCAAGCTCTCTCCCTGCCTCCTCATCGCCCCTATGATTGCGCTATTGACTTGCTGCCGGGCGCTTCCCTCCCCAGCAGCCGCCTATATAGCCTCTCCAAGCCTGAGCGGGAGTCCATGGAGAGATACATCAAGGACTCCTTGGCTGCTGGTCTTATTCGCCCGTCATCATCACCCCTTGGTGCGGGGTTTTTTTTGTGGCCAAGAAGGACAAGACCCTCCGGCCGTGTATTGACTATAGAGGCCTCAATAACATCACAGTCAAGAATAAGTACCCTCTGCCCCTCATGACTTCCGCTTTTGATCCTCTCCAGGGAGCCACAGTGTTCACTAAACTAGACCTCCGCAATGCTTACCACCTGGTCCGGGTTCGAGACGGAGATGAATGGAAGACTGCCTTCAACACCCCCCTGGGGCATTTTGAATATCTGGTGATGCCATTTGGTCTGACTAATGCCCCAGCTGTCTTCCAGAGTCTGGTCAATGACGTCCTACGTGACATGTTGGATCATTTCGTTTTTGTTTACCTGGATGATATCCTGATTTTTTCCAGAGACCTGTCGGAGCATGTCATGCATGTCCGCCAAGTCCTCCAACGGCTTCTGGAGAACCGCCTTTTCGTAAAAGCAGAGAAGTGCGAATTCCATGCCCCTTCAGTCACCTTCCTGGGCCACATCGTGGCCGATGGGCAGGTGAGAATGGACCCCGCCAAGGTCAGAGCGGTTCTTGAGTGGCCAAGCCCGACCAGCCGTAAGCAGCTTCAGAGGTTCCTCGGTTTTGCCAAATTCTACAGACTGTTCATCCGCAACTACAGCCGCTTTGCGGCCCCACTAACCGCTCTTACCTCCACCTCCAGACCGTTCCTGTGGACCCCTGTAGCAGAGGCAGCTTTCCAAGCCCTCAAGCACCGCTTCACCACAGCCCCTATCCTCATCCAGCCAGACCCAACCAAGCAGTTCGTTGTAGAAGTGGACGCCTCTGAGATTGGGGTGGGGGCGGTCCTTTCTCAGTGCTCCAGTGAGGATGGCAAGACACACCCCTGTGCCTTCCTGTCTCACCGTCTCTCCCCAGCTGAAAGGAACTATGATGTGGGGAATCGTGAGCTCCTGGCGGTGAAATTGGCACTGGAGGAATGGCGACATTTTCTGGAGGGGTCTGAGCTTCCTTTCATAGTGTGGACTGACCATAAGAACCTGGAATACATCCAGTCAGCAAAGCGACTCACCGCGCGCCAAGCCAGGTGGGCGCTCTTTTTTGGTCGTTTTAATTTTGGCTCCAGGAATGCCAAGCCCGATGCTCTGTCTCGTGTGCATGGGGAGGAGTCTGAGCCCAAGCTCCAACCTGACACCATCGTTCCCTCTACCTGTGTGGTTGCGGCTGCGGCTGTCACCTGGAACATTGAAAGGGAGGTCATGG